>NW_009933817.1:0-38239 GCF_000696875.1 Nestor notabilis | reverse complement strand
GGACAGGGGGATGCTCCGGTGGCCGCTCCTTTTGCTTTCCCTGAGCCCACTGCCAGGTTTCCCTTCAGCTGGGGAGGCAGCATGCTCTGATAACAGCTCAGCTGTGAGCCGGCCCCGCCTGAGGAAGGCAAAGGTACAGGCTCAGGTTTTCTTGCTCCAGGAAGAGCCGAAGGTGTCTGATAATCCCGGAAAGCCTGTAGGCAAGCACTGCATTTCCCAGAGCAGTTACAGTGCCAGCAAAGATCACCAGGGATGTCTGTGCCCGACCTGCTCCTGGCAGCACCAGAAACTTCGCTAAAATTGTTCCTCAAAAGTTCCAGAGCAGAGACACTGCTGGTGCAGCACAGCAGGGAGAAGAAGGGCCCCGTTCCAAACAGGTCAGCATCACCATGGGGTTAGGGTAGACCCTAAGAGGCTGCTGGGAGATGCAGCTGCTCACCGAGCATCTGCAACCAGCCACAGAGCCTGGGATCCATCCAGGGCAGGGAGATCCTGCCCCAGGACCTCAGTCTGCTTCCAGCCTTCCCTGCCCTGCCTGCTGGTGAAAGGCGCAGGGGTTTCCAGGAGGGGTGTGCGTGAGGAGCACCTGTGCAGGCTGCTGCGGCCCAGAAACCCGGGAAAACCAGAAGAACTGCTCTGGATCATTCTCACACGTTGGTTGTGACTGCAAGGAGCACTGCACGGGGCACTGCCGTGCGATCGCAGGATGGCAGCCAGCAAGAGACGGACCCAGAGCTCAGAACTGAACTGCAGTCAGCATCACCACCTTTTGCATCTCTGCTTTGCTTCACGCTCCCAAAACTGTTCATTTCCCGCTGCTGTCAGCTGAATTAAAACCTGGTGTGACAAGGTGACAAGCCAGTGGCACGGCATCCCTTGCCCTCGCCCAGACCATGGGACATTTCACTTTGAAAACCAGAAGTGGTTGCGAGTTGCTAATACGGTAACAAACCCTTCTGAAGTGTGGCTCTGACCTCCTGCAGGCCTCACCAGCCCACGGGGGGGTCCACTGAGCCCCAACGGGGTGCCTCTGTTCCCCTGCAAGCCCTTCGGGGTGAGTTAGCACAGACTGCCTGGCTCCATCGCTTGCACATGTGTGTGGGTTCACCGACACCCAAGTGACCCAGCAAACCCACCAGGATGTGCCCAGCCCTGCCAAGGGAGGATGCTGCAGCCCCTCAGTGCCATCACAGGCCAGGCCCATCTGCGTGTGAAAAGCTCCAGCGTGCTGCTCCCAGAGGTCTTCCTCCAGCCATGCTCTGCAGTGTGTGCAGGGCAGCCCAACAGGTACCCCCCTGCACAGCAGGAACACGGAAATCCAGAAACTAGGAAGGGCTAAAAAAAAACGCAAGGAAGCAAGCACGGTGCTGGAAACCACGTTGTGATGGCCACCTCTGCAGCTACTGCTAAGGCCAGCACCCATACGTGTCTGTGTTCAGCCCTACCTCCTGCAGGTGCTCAGCAGTAGGCAGCATTTCAATATGAGAAGAATAAAATGCCTCAGCTTGGCAAAGACAGAAGTGGATGGAGGAAATGATTTGCTAGAGGGTCCCATCTTCTCCCATAGCTTCCCTGCTGTTGTGGGGACATGTATGGCGTGATTATTTACCATTTCTCACAATCCAAGCATCAAAGGAAGTTACCAGGCAGCCAGTTAAACCAGAGGAAGGTTTATTCTGTCTGCTCACACACACAGTGCCTATCGAAACCATGGCAGGCCTGGCACAGCCCGCTCTGAGGAGCAAATGACTGAGCGAGGACTCAGACGTAAAGCTCTTCCCCAAGCCGGTATTTCTCCTCATTTCCAGGCACACACAAGAAATGAGGTTTCTCGTGAGACTTTCCCTCAACCACAGCACGTATCTGGAAGCCTCATCTAACGGTGACGTCAAACTGGTCTGTGCTCGCCCTGCTGCAGCAGCGTTGTGGGGAAACCTCCCCGTGGTGTGCGGTGCCCCCACGCTTCCCTGCAGGCTGCGAGCGGGTCCCCGACACTGGCGTGTACTGGGACCGCTCCCTGGACCTGGGCTGCCCTCACAGGCACCGAGCAGGAAGGTGCTCCTTGGGTGCCAGCCAAGGCTGGCGCGGCAAACAGCCTCAGCCACGCACCCAGTGCCACTCACCTGGGATCCCCAGGGATGGGGAAGGACTCCCTGCACATGCTGCCCCAGGACCACAGTTAGGTCACGATGTGGGATTACCAAGTGGCCCTGCCCCATGTCTGAGATGTGCCAGGTGAGGGCAAGTACCAGTTCTGACCTACACACAAACAGATGATTTTCTCATCTGTGGAGATCAGGACTGTGAGAGCGCTTGGACAGTGCTTGCTGTCGTAACAGCTCCTCAAAGGGCCACAAAGTTTAGGGGTGCTTTTTGGACCCATCAAGGAACAGAGTACACATTAAGTTTACATGGTGATTGCAAAATTACTAGTTAGCATCCAACTCCAAAATCTTACTCATGGTCGCAGTGGGAAGAATGGGGTGATTTTCACATCCCAACTCCAGCCCGCAGCACCGGTGGAAAAAGAATGCTGCCGTGAGATGCAAATGGAGCAAATTTGCTGCTGAAGCCACTGGCTAAGCACGGATGTTATCCCCTCCAAAGCCATTCCTCCAGTCAGCCCGACCACATCCTCACTTTAATGTGAGCACACTGCAAAAATAGAGGGGCACTGACTGAAGATCTTGTCTCTTCCTCCTTTAGGAAATTGCAGACTTCCATTTCTTTAATCTAATCATTTGCAGGAGGAGATACTTTCTCCAGAAAAGCCAATATAAGAGGGCTGAAAGGTCGGATGGGATTATATGTAATCCATTGTGATAAGGGCTGTTTACAGAATTATTAATCAAACACAAAAGGGAACAGATAGTAACATTTTTTATTAAATATTACAGTGGATCAAAAAGTACAAAATATCTTTTGCCTGCTATGTGATTGGGAAACTATTGGCACATAATACAGTATCAAAAGCATTAATAAGTACAATTTGGAAAACATACAAAAATTGAGTGTTTATAGTTGGCTCAGCTTTATTTCTGGTAGTGTTTAAACTAATGCAAAGGTTACTCAATAACCTTTTAAATGGGAAACTATATAATATTACTGGGCCATTTTTATATATACAAATCATCACCTTACAGAGCATATAGGCTACATAACTTGAATCACAAAAAGTATACAATATTTACAACAAATGAAAGTTAAAAAAGTATAAACAGCTAGTAGATTATGCTGCCATTATTAGAACATATTTAAAACTGCGGGGCTGGGGGGAGAGGGGAGGAGGAGGAAGAGAACGAGCGAAATGTCCACCACGCGTACAGCAAACACCCAGGGCGCACTCACGGCAGCGCTGCCCATGCTTCACACCAGCGCAAGGAGTCCCCTTGATCATTAAAACCAGGACAACTGCACAGCTGGGTCAGCCGCGACCTCCTTCGCTGGCCACCGCAAAGAAAGGGACCAGGGGGTTCCCAGCGGTGCCCTCAGAGGCAGCAGCCCCACTGACCCGGACAGGCCGGAGGTGCCAGCAGAGGTGGGCGCAGCACTTGCCCCTGCACCAGCTCCAGGCGCTGCCAAGATGATCTCTGCAGCCTGGACTAACTGCTTCCTAAGCGCCAATGCAGTGGGGGGACGTCTCGCGCCAGGCCAGCTCATGGCCAGGCCAGACCCGCTGCAAAATGCAGCTTGTTCCCACCCAGCCCAGCAAGGGGGTTGGATTTTACTGGGAGTCGGGCCCTACTTCCCACGCGCTCCACGAAGTCCAGCTCAGCATGCGGCCAGAAGCTACACGCGAGCTGTTTGCTGCCGGGCCTTTTCCTTTGAATCTCACAACCTTCAGCATCCCTAATGAATCCTGGACATAGTGTGTTTGAATTGCAACATTTCTTGGAACTGGCTCCTGGTAAATAGATTTATGACTCTATTGCCAATTAGATTCCACAGTTTCCTTTACAAACCTACCAATAACAATGCTTTGATTGCACAAAGAAAAGCTTGTGCAATTTCATTCAATAATAAGGCCCCTTGAACTCAAACAATGCAAACAAAGCCCCATTTAAGACATTAAAAAAATAAAAACAAAAAGACTTTTCAGCCAATAGAGAATTCAATAGTCTTGTGAAAGATTTCCAAGATTCCTGTTAAAAGTTTTTAAACAAATAATGCTTCTCTTGGGGTTTATGCTATCATTTCTTTTTCATTGCCCTTACTATTTGCCCAGTATATGATGAGCTTCCCCAGCCAACAGGGGGCAGCCTCTTCGTGGGGCAAACGAGGATCCTTCCTTCCCTTTCCCTGTCCCCCAGCCCTGCCCTACCCCAGCATGGCTCCGAAAAGCCTACCAAGGAACTCCAACAGGATGCGACCAAAAGGGAAATTGGACGATTCGCATAAACAAATGAACAATTCCAGAACACACAACCAGAAGATGGAAGAGAAGCATTTGCTTTACCAAACACACATCAAGCTTCTGTTTGCATTTGCTGTAGATTTTTATATTCTCTCCCCTTCCCCCCACCCTCTTCCTCCCTCTCCCCAAACCCCTGATTCTCATGTGATTCAGATCTAGTGCAACTTTACTAGAGATGTCCTCCACACTGTGGCCTCTGCCTGGATGAGCCTGTGGTTCTGTTTCCTGTACGATTTGTGGAGCAGCAGGATGCTCTGCACTGGTACATCCATGTTCTAAGTTCTACTAGTCTGTTTATCAATCATTTAAATATAGTTTTACCACAGGAATATAAACTATTTAATTGAAGAAGCTGGATCTTTAACAGTAGACGCGTATATTATTCTGGTTTCCACCTTTGGATATTAAGTATGATACATTATATATTGTATTTGGCTTCATATCACAGGAAAATTTAATGACATGCCTAGCATGCAAAGTGTTTCTTAGTAGTTTCCATTTTTCTTTTCGTATCGATTACGCTATCTTTGAAAAGTAACTGAGATGGTTTAAATCACAACCAATTTTCACATTCTAAAAAGCCTCCAGGTCACACTTTGCTTTATTGATGTCTATGCTCGGCTTTGTGGTGGTGATGTCCTGCAAAGTGAATATATAGCCATAGGGAAGCTCGCTCTTTAGGAAAACCCAGCCCCTCCACACCCGGGCTTTCACCCTTGGAAAGGATGTCCAGAGAGAGGCTGAGATCCCCGTGGGGCTGTGGAAGGACCATCCCAACCACATCCCCTACCCATCCTACCGAGCCCAGCCCGCTCATGAGGCACAGGACCTGTAAGCTTCTGACCCAAATCAACACTGGCCCCTGTCCTGATCTCTGAAATTCTCGACATTCTCACAAACCACAAATCCATTTTCTGGGCTCTTTTGTCATCCAGCAGCTCGTGCCAGGGAGGTTTTGTTTTCTAGACCGTTTCTCTGGTAGGCAGGAGGGTTTCACAGCCTAGGTAAGGTTAAGTACAATGCTCGACAAATTCACGGACCACGATACGGGAAAGCAAAGCTCGGTGGGAGGGGAGAAGCGGCGTGGGAGCCATCACAACTATGGGAAGAGGGCAAGAGGTGCTCTGCACCTCACAGGGGCAGACCGGGGGGAAAGGAACCTTGTTGGCACCCTTGCACCATAACATCACCTACAGTATGTTTATAACCATTAAGATTAATCTGAACCAGTTGCTTCAGTCTGTAAACAGTAAACGTTACCACAAAAACGAAACAAAAATGCTGCTCAAAAGTATAGAGAAACTGGAAAAATTACAAACACATAAAAGAAAAAAAAACAGGACAGCCACAGCCTTTAAAAAAGTTGCAGATAAAATGATACTGTTTAATTTAAAAAAAAAAAAAAAAAAAAAGAAACCCAAAACAAAAACCAAACATAAAGACCACAGAATATACTGGACAAACAAAACTATATAAATTACTGTGACCAAATGTGACACTGGTAGTTTACGAAGTGGATATGTACAGTCAAATTAAACAGTGCTTACCCTTCTGTTCTAATAGTGTTAAAATGAAAAATCTATTGCCGTTTTACTATACATTGCATTGATTGAATCTTTAGAAGTCAGGAAAAGTTACCCAAAAAAGCACATCCACTGATTGTACGGATTCTCGGCCCGCTTCTCCTTTCCAGGTTCATCTCAAGTCCTCGACTCACTGGCAACAACGCACGGCCTCTGGTCCCTGGCTCAGTGAAAGGCAAATGCAGCCCTCCCATGGGATTTCAGTGAGCTCAGGACTGGGCCTGCATTTCCACGGCTCCCTTTGAACATCTGCTCTTACCATATACAAGTCCTTTCAGAAAACACATATGCAAGATCCAATGTTTTTTTGTCTTCCTCTTTTTTTTTGTTTGTTTGTTTTTTTGGTTTTTTTTTGTTGGTTTTCTCTTTCTGGGGCAGGGATAAGGGGTGAGGGGACTGATGTGGGAGCCAGATTTAAAGAAGCAGTCCTGTCTCCACCAAACTCTGAAGCGCTCCTCTAGGCAAGACACGACTGCATCCTGGTTGACAAAAGTACAGATCACTAAATCTGCGAGACATCGTCACAGGGGCAGGAATGTCGCTAACACAACTTTTCTCCTCAGACCTTCTCTTGTGAGCGAGGGGGTTTACAGTTTTGTGCTGGGATGTACAGAGGATAGCTGGGAAGGTGGGAACGCGGCTTGAGGGTTTATAGCAGCTAAAGGATAAATGCTGTTATGCAAAAGGTCACCGTAGGAACTTCCTACAGGTGTTGCTGCAGCTAAGTGTCTGTACAGTTGCTGAGAGTTTGCAGGGGATGTGAGGAATTGTCTCTGCACCATGAAGGAGTGAAGTGCCAAAGGCTGCATTAGTGGGGAGAGCACGGTCTGATTTTTCAAGTACTGCAGGGGATGAGAATACCCAGGTGGGAGGCGACTGTTCAGGCCTGTGCACAGGCTTCCCGGATACAAGCCTGGGAAGATGGGGGCTGAAAGGGGATATTTGTGGCTTTCCAGCATGCTGCCAGAATGGAGGCCATGCACCGGCTTGCTGCCTTCCCCCTCTGGGTCGGGAACCTTGTCTTTTGCTGGGGTCTCCTTTGGTAAGTGCAGAGGAGAGACAGCTCGGATTTTTTTTTCAGAAATGACTTTGTCCAAATCCTCCAGGCTCCGTTTCAAAGGCCGGGCAGCTCCCACGTTTTGAGGGCTCATTCTGCGGCTGATGATAGGGTGCACCATCCCTTCTATCTTCCTCAGATTCTCCAGCCTCTGGGCCTGCTGCTTCCCAGACCTGTGGAGGAACTCACTCTGTTTTTTCGGGGCTGTCATTGCCATGGGGGACACACGGCAAGCTTTGGGGTTACAGTCTAGGCCCACCGCCTGGCTGCTCGCAGCCTGGAATGGGGAGATACCTTTGCTCTCTTGCTGGGCCATGGATGAATGAGGGAGGCTAGAGCCCAGAGCCTTTGCAGTCTGTTTGTGTATGCTCTTTGGAAGACTCAAATCTGTTGGCTGATCATCTGAAGAGGCTTCCACTGCTGCCTTTTTTTCTTGCTGATGCAAAGATGGGCGATAATTTAGATTTAGTTTTTCTGGGTGTTTGTGTTGAGTAAAAGTAGAAATATTTTCAGACTCTCTGAACATGTCCCGGGGGAGGTACTTTGATGTCTGTTCATTATTAAGGTGGTGTTCTGTGTGCCTATAAAGGCTGTGCAGATGAGGTGATGAATAAAAATCTGCCAAGAAAGTGGGCACATGGGAGTGCTGCAGTCCCCTTTTCTCACTCATTTTATCTTTGCAGTCCTGGATGTCTGTCTTCGGTACATATGACTCGGCAAGAGAACTGAGGTGATGTTTTGAAAAATCACAGCGCTGAGGATCCGGTTTACTTAGCATGTCATGTTTAAAAACATCATTAATTGATTTCCTTTCTTCCTTGGTTTTAAAACTCTGTACATGCTGTATGACTGAGGGCCTATTAATTGCTACAGGATCAGAATTAGGGGCATGGGGACCTTGCAACATGCTTGAGGACAGTTCATCTCTGCTGTTCAGTTTCTTTTTGCTGATCAAAGGAGGAGGAGAACCATAAGGATAGCTGCACGACAGGGCTGCCCCACTGACCTGAGACAGTAGCTTCTTCTTTGCCAGGGGTGACATGATGCCTGGATTACCCTTTGAGTAAAGCAGCGGTGTGTAACCAAAAGTGGAGTCATCGTTCATTGACCCAGGCAGCTCTTTTTCCTTGAACATGTCGAAGTTCTGCACCACCAGTACTTTGGGTGTTTGCTTTAGTGCATTGTGGATATCTTCGTTTCCCAGCTGGTCCACTTTCACCGTGCAGTTTGCGATGTAATCGGCCATCTCTGGCAATTTGTCATCTTCCACATCGCTCTGAGTGGGCAGCTGGACTGGGAAAGGTGCGAAGGGCATTTCTGCAGGTTCGTTTTCTAAGCTGTCAGTAAAAGCTTTGTGTAGTCTTTGTTCAGGCTTTTTGTCTTCCAGGGCATCTGCTGGGGGGTGTAATCGCTTTGTGATGGTGGCATCCAATATGGTGTCTTCTTCTGGGGGCACGGATATACTTGAGAAAGAGGATGAATGCTGAACCTCCTCCTTAGCTTTCTCACTGTTCATGCTGCTTTCTGTCAGGTCTGTCTTTTCCAGGGGCAGTGGCCGAGCCGTCTCTGGTAAAAGAGACTGAGGGCCTTGCACAGGTTGTTTCATCTCTCCCACTGTAGGGTGTTCAGGGAAATTCTTCTGGTCTGCTGATTCTTGATCCTTCTCTTGTTCTGATGAAACCTAATAGAATGATTCAACAGACAGCAATAAGAACGTGGTGCATTTCGGCAGACTGTTCCTAAGATTATACACAGTACACCGTTGGCTACTTTCAGAGGAGTACTTGTCAATCACCCTGCTGCAATGTGAAGGCTCTAACAACAGGTATCGGATTCAAACAAAGAGAGGTACCTCCCGGAAATATTAAGAAATACACCACCCCTGTCACAATAAGGCATTTCAGAACAGCAGATGCTTGTAACCTGATGAGCTTGAGCAGACAGCTAAACACCAAGGTTATATTATTTTAAAATTAATTAAGGAAATGCAGGAGAGCAGATTTCATAATACAAATGATAAAGCTGTAAAAATTTATCCTGCTAGCCAACTTCACCTATGAAAATGACATGATTCCCATGTATTTTCTTACATAAAGTCTCTCCAGCATAGCTATCTTAAAATTCAGTGATCACAGAGGAGATCATTCACACCCAGTTCTGCATTAAAGTGTGAAAATGATAGAAATGGCATACTAGGAATCCCTATTGTAGGCAGCAAATAACTGCCACAGCTTAACTAGGACACACATTTTTTTATTAACAGATTAAAATGAAGTTGTCAACATTCAGTAAGTGTGTGTGCCTGCTATTACAAACATGGCTTTTATACGTTATCGTCAATGGGACCGCAGCTCTTTCTGCTCCCCCATTAATAAAGCTTGTGTGCACAATTCACACTATTCATCCCATTATGTAGCCAGCTGAACTGTGACCCGCAGAGGTCACCAGAGCGTCCCATCTGTGATCCAGCTGACTGACAGCCCTTTTCAAAACTGCTGTCACTCTCCTCTGACAGGTCGTGGTAGAAGACAGTCATAAAACAGCAGCATTGTGTGAGTCCTTTATTATTATTGTTTTCTTTCTTTCTTCCTTGTAAAGATAAGATGCATCGAGAAAGTTATTATCTAAATGCTGCTTTATGGTCTGTCATAGGAGAAGGGGATTGGAGAAGGTCCTAACGAGTCTAACCCTCTCAGAGATTTATTTCTTCACAGCTGCTTTTAAATATTCCTGTCTGTTTGGTTGGCCTATTAGTTACAGTGTCTGTTAGTCATCCTAACTTCTTTTTAAACTCATAGCTGCCTTTTGCAGCCAAATACCATCATTAGGTCCTTTACAAAGTACCATCACTAGTCTCTTGAGCTTATAAAATTACAGGAAAATACCAGACAGATGAGCAAAGCAAGGAGAAGGAAAAAAAGAGAAATCATATTTAATAACTGTACATTCTGCTCTTTGTTTCTGTTAAGCAACATTTTGATTGAAGTTTCAGCTATTGTGAGGAAATGTGCAGTCTAAGGCTAATAGCATTTTGTCTGGTATCTCGTTACATTGACAATGTCATTGTGATGGCAGGAAAACAGTGAAGAGCACAAAAGCAAATGTAACCCTAATAAATTAAAGTTCTATTTTCTCTCTGCAGACTTCTTAACAGTGTATAATTTGAGCATGCAATTGAGAGGACCGTACATTTTTGTAACTTGATTACTCTTTTATAGCTCATGGCTACAGCCAGCTTCTAGGCCAAATGCAAAAATGGTGGCTTAGTTGGGGCCATACATCTACATGTGTGGCTACAGAGGCTCCCCGTGAGCAACACACCACCACTGTTGTGCCTGGATGAGGACTGCACCCAAGTGTGGAGCCTGGCAACGTGACTCCACTGCTGGGGGTTGGCTGGGGTGAGAGGAACAAATAACCTGGCTCCAGCAGACTTGGATTTTGCTCGACCCAAAGAAGCTGAATGTCTCTATTCAAGCTGGTCCCATGAGGGTCATGTTCTGGGCAGGGAGCCCTCCCTATGGCACAGCTTGAATGAGCTCTGCAGCCCTGCACCCACCGTGGGTGGAAGCAGTCACCACTGCAGGCCCCTTTGCTGCTTGGACGTCGTGTGACCAACTGCCTATATGGTGACCTGTGTGAAGACTGAGGTACTTAATAGCCCACCCCGATTAAAGAGGGGCAGGACACATCTTCCATCCCAGTTAGGGAGGAGACGTGAATTCCGCTATAAATGGTACCATCTTACAATAGGAAACTGCTGTAATTGTACATTTTTATTGTCTTGTCTAGGCTTCCTACATTTCCGATAAGCACAGCTTAAGAGCCCTTCCTGCAAACCACACAAAAATAACTGCAGTTTAAGCAGCAGGAAGTTTGAGATAGGGAACAACAAAAGCAAGGAAATTCAAAGTTAAGACTGATGCTCTGTTGCTGATTTGTTATGTTGTGCTTAGCAGTGGCAGTATGGATAGTGTACAGTGTATCTTGCTGATCCAAGACCCCTCAATAAATAACTGGGCACGAAGGAATGACAGGAGAAGGGAGGACAAGTCTTCATTGTACATCTCCTTGCTTTCGGCAATTTGTGTAGCAACCTTCCAGTCACTAGAAGCAGGTTTGTGCACACTCTCCTCTCCATGTATTTTTCTTCAGTATTTGAAAGTTTTTCCCCCAACTGGATTCCCTGCTTTAAAATTACACTGCGAGAGAAAACAAAAATACCTCCCCTCTCTGTGGAATGTTCTTACACTAGATAGTAAAGGTACTGTTGATCAAGGCAACTTAAAACACAATTTCTGGTTTGGACAGGAGTTGATATTGTCCTTGTAAGCACAACTTAAAGAGGTAGTGGAACTCGAAAACAGAAATCTCCTCTTCTCAAAACTGGGTACACACAGTCTCTGAGGCATCCATGTTTATTGGTCCTACGCTGTTGGGGTTTTTTTTAACAATGAGGAGGAGGAGGACCGCTGGTAGCGACTCAATACTAAACTGGTTTAGGTACAGGACTTATGTACCTGCCAGACAGCAATGAAGTCGAAGGAGCAGCCATAGTCTGCCAGGCATGTCATGTGTTTCGACATTCTTTAAATACTTACTTTCATTGCAACGCCTTGAAGGCAGCTGTGATCTGGCAGACTGAGACACAAAAAGCAATGTCTTGTGTAGGGGTTGTGTGTGAGGAACTTCGCTGCCTTGTTCGCACAGGGTGCAAGCAGGGCACAGGAGAGAGTGGGCAGGATGTGCAAAAGAAAGTGCCTAAGTAATAAATACCGTAGCAAACCTCCACTGATTTGTATCACTTAACAACATGTGAAATTTACCCTTATTTGCAGATAAATATGAATTCTAGTGATCTGTCTTACCCCAGGCTGTAAAAATAAAATCTCTTCTTTTAGGGGCTGTCCTATGTCTCCAGGTAACATGGCTTTATGTAGAGACCAGGGCCTGCCCGGGTGAAGCAGGTGACAGACTAGGAACCTATCTCAGCAGAAAACCATCTGTGGCATATGAGAGGGAAGTCAGTCTCAGGGCTTGGAAGGTGGTTCCCTCAAACTCTGACCTTTTAG
This sequence comes from Nestor notabilis, assembly GCF_000696875.1. NCBI lineage: Eukaryota > Metazoa > Chordata > Aves > Psittaciformes > Psittacidae > Nestor > Nestor notabilis. The sequence goes on along the minus strand of NW_009933817.1, from coordinate 26,113 downwards.
TCTAAAGAGAAATTTAGCATAATACGATAAAAATCCTAGGAAGTCTTATGTTTTTTGACAGACATGCATACATCTGTGAGCACAGAAGGGATGATCCAGAGGTTACCATTATAAAAATCAGCTGTGTCCAACAGTTACCACAGTATTATCAACAGTATTAGAGGTTCCTGCACCCTATACTTAGATTAGGAAATAACTGTGGTAGTTGTGTGGTTTCCTTTTGGCAGCTGCTGATCTTTTAGTGGTGACCACTGTATAACACAATGAGCAGAAACGGTACTTGTTACATCCAGTGCTTGGTATTCTGCCATCACTGCTGTGCGGTGTGGAGCTAACCAGTTGCCGTTTGTAGGCCAGCAAAATCCCAACACAGACAATACCACAACAACTGCATTTCTGAGCAAACTCACAAGGCCAACTGGCTGGAATTCTCCAGTTTAAATTATGTATTTTATCATTGGATTTCACGTGATTAAAGATGTACGTTTTTAATTGAAAAGTTGAAAAGCAGGAAAGCAACCAACCTCAGATGCATCTTGGGGTTTCTGCGCATTATCTTTTTCCTTCTTGCTCTTTTGGTTTTCATTTTTGATGCGTTTTGTTCCAGACACTTTTGTTTTCACTTCACTCTCCTGGGAACTGTTATCCTGTTTTCGAGGTTTCACTGGAGGCAGTGGCTTATCTTCCTCTCCTTTAATAAATCTTTCATATGGCAGGATTAATCTAGGGGATTAAGGAACAAATAATTGATCAGGGTTTGTCATTCTAGCAAAGAACAAAATGTATCTACTACGAACAGTTTACTTAATAAATCCATTTTCTTCCATACCACAAAAGCAACGGTGTAAACTCTACATTTATAAATCCAAGTATGATAAATCAATTTATTTGGCAAGATTATCATGTGGCATAAATTCAGTGGAATTCGTGTGAACTGGCTGTCAGTAATGCTGCAGTGGTTTGTGTGGCTACACCAATTTGTACCAGATGAGGATATGAACCACTATGCTTTAGACTGATTTAAAAAAAATTCCACCATTTATTTTTATTTTCCCTCCTTACCCTTAAAAGCATGCAACAAACGCCAGGAAAACACCTACAAAGCCACAGCTGACTTGATAACAGCTACATAATTTCCAGGCTGGTGTTTCCCCTGACTGCAAGGCCAAGTGTGAGGAACTCGGCAGAAGATGAGAGTAGGGCTGCAGGAAACCTATGGTGGTGGGCACAGCACCCACCAAGTTGCAGTCAGCACCAGCCCACCACCACCCTTGCAACGTACCCATATGGTGACAGTCACCATGCTCCCAGCCTTCTCCAGTGAGTCATTTTTAAGGAAGAAGGGGAGAGGAAAAGAGTTAAAAGAGGATTTTTTCACTGTGTAGCTGTCCTCCACAAAGTGCACGAAATTGCTTTTAAAAAGCAAGTAAGAAACACAAACAAAAAATATCCTCCCCCGAAAGCATCAAACACACTGAGTTTTAATCTGTCTGTTTTCCCTTTGCAATTCTTGATCTGAAAGGGGAAAAAAAGGATATAATTAAAAGGGATGGATTGCATTACAATCTCAGTTTCAACTTCAGTGATTAAAGTTTTTATAATGTGTTTGGTATGATTAATGACTCACTGTGGGATTAATACAAGACTCAAACTTTTAAAATACAAACTTTAATACAGCAAACATAATTTGTTAAAAAAAAAGACAAGCTGACTGTATGAAGAAAATGTACTTTGCTTATAAACAACATAAATCTGTTCAAATACCAGGAATCCTTAATTATCTTTAATCTAAGACTCCAAGGCAAAAACCTCTTTGGTTCAGATATTCGTTTGTTATCCTAGAATCAGTTTCTAAGCATGCAATTTTGATTTACATACTTAGATGTTCAAACACAGTTTGGGCTAAGGAGAGCAGAAATTAGATTGCTCGTGATCATAATATTTTACATTTTAATAAAATTCAACATAAATTATGTTAAAATATAAACCTAATTTATGCTATATTAGAAACAAAATTCATTAACTGAGCATGCTCTGACATGGTATGTGCAAAGAGGCGTGAATAATACTTTCTAGCCCTGAATTTGGCAGGGCTCCAATAATGAAGCTAAGCAGAGCCCACAGGGAATATTCATCTTCAGATCCCATTACAAACTGAGTTTAAACATGTTACAGCTGCTAAAACTGGAAACTGCTCCCTCTATGCAAACTTAGCAAAATAATACGTAGTTGCCAAATACCTGCTTCCCACTGTAATATTACAGTTAATGTTTATATAATAAAAAGCATAACTAAGCAGAATAAGGAAAAAAATAATCTTGTTCATACTTGAGGCTGCTGCATTTCATTCGCAATATTGGTGAAAACACTGAATTCCTCCCTGCACTGCACAAAGCGCTTTGGACTTCACTAGAGACAGGGTTGGGTTTCATACAGGGCAACGTCGAGGCCACTCTGCCATGTGTTAAATATTTAAAATTGCTCTTAATAAAAACACATTTTATTACAATAATTGTTAGCACTGCGAAGGGAGTGTTTGACTTTGTTTTGTTTCCATGGGAACACGTCGCCCATTAAAAATCTACATATTCCACCCGTAAAGGTTTCAGATGCTGTCCCGTGCCCCACGGGAGACGGAGATGCTCCTGGGCCACAAGCAGGCCTTTCTGTCAACGATGCCGTGTGATTAACCCCATGGCTATGGCCAGGACGGGAGCAAGGCCCAGACCGACACAATTAATCACTGCTCGTGTGCTCTCCACTGAGCCTTGTAGGGTAACACGGGATGCAAACTCCTCCTCCTCCTGCTGCACCTCACCAGAACTCATTAGCTTTGGTGCTAATTAGTAACTGTGGCTTAAATTTCCTTTTCTGATCTTAAGGGTTCATGTGGGAGTACAAGGTTTTCATTTTAGTTATTTTTCACTGAGCTCAGCAGTTGGCAGGCCGACAGCAGTAAAAATACATTTCACATAGCCGGTCAAAGGCCCGGAGCCAGCGGCAGGAAATCTGGAATTAAATGTTTCGTGTATCGGGGAGGCGGCATGACTAAGGTAAAACTGAATCAAAACACAAGCATGACTTGTTCTAGGATTTTCTCCTCCTCGTCTCAAATGAGGGCCAGGAGGCTGCCATTCCCTGCTGCTGCTGAGGTGGCCTTTGGGGGCAGCTGGAGAGGAGCCGGGCAGGAACACGGGTTGCGAGACCCTGGGGAGCAGCACCGAGTCGAGCAGTGCCAACAATTGCCGCTACACGTAGAGATTTCCGTCGGTTGCAATTTTCACTGAATGTTTTTTCAGTTATCCTGTCATGGTACAACACAATTACCCACAGGATATGATCTTATCATTTGATTATTAGAAGTTTTTATAGTGCAGGAGTAATAAAGCTAATGCAGCCCTCGGAACATGTAAGCAGCCGGCTCACATGCCATGAAAGCAGCCGGCTTAGCCAATTTAAGGTCAATATTGCCCAACACCGGAAGAATGTGATCTGCTGTTAGCCAAATAGTTTAGCAGAATGCGACATGTCTGAAACCAGCACGCAATTTTTATTTTTTTTTTTGACAAATATTTGCAGCGCAGGTAAGATTTAATCAATCTTTGCGCAAGGAGAGGTAAAGACGACGTCCAAAAAACCAGAGCCAGATACCTTGACTGTATCACACTTTGGAAACAACCACCACGTTTTGAGTCACTTTGAACTGTGGCTGTATTTCACGGCAGGGGGGAAGTATCAAAGTATTCATAAAAAAGGAAAAGAGGGGGAATATTTTGTGGTCTAAAGAATATTTACTTGTAAAGCCTGCGAAGAGACCAAATAAAAGGGTCTTTATCATGATCAAGATTCCAATATTAAGATTAATAAAATGTATTATTTATAAGTCAATTAACATAAATAGAATATGTAAGCACTAGTGTATTAAAAAATCTTTCCACAGGCAGCAGATTTTTAGCAGCATGAGGTTTTTTTTTTTTTTTTTCTTTTCCTGGAATAATACAAGAATAACATTTTCCAGCCAAGAGCAGAAACAGTAGGGGAGTCTTTGCTATCACAGGGCTTCTTATTAAATTCAGTCACTGTGAAAAGCCAGTCTTTTTTTTTTTTTTTAAATAAAGACAACTTAAAATCAATACAAGTTAGATTAACAAATCAGTACTATACTAATCCTGATTTATTACAATCGGCAATATTAAGTTTAATCATGTATAAACTGCTACTCAAAAAAAGATTTAGCTTTACTAAGTTCTGAATTAAATAATGGTGCAGAGTGTACTGAGTTTTTAGATCTGCATCATCTGATATTATGAAAAATTCAATGTACTTCTCTGCAGCAGATGTCAGAGGTCAGCAAATCTATTACAGTAATGTAAGTAATCTGGCTTTCTGCCAACCTTTTTTTAAAAAACACTGAAGCAGATAATTTTATATTTACAAATTCTAAAATCCTCCAGGGACTGCATCTCTCTCCCAACAAAAAGCAGAAACTTCATATTAGAGAAATGTATTTCACAGTATATCAAACATGTCTTCACCATTAGCATTTCATAAAAAGGAAAAAAAAAGCACCCTTAATCTTTATTAGTCAACACTTTTTCCCAGCTACTGAACTAACAATACAAGATCTCATCTGAGCCAGTACCCACTACATTTCCATGTATTGATTATGCAGAATGAATGACTCTTTTGGCCAGACTCTGCTTCACGGGACATATGAGAGCATTTCTATTTTTAGACATGATAAAAAAAGTAGTTACAATAATGCAAAGGATCTGACCAGCCCAGAAAGAGGAAGGAAACTAAATGTTAAGGCTGCCAGTTTCCTCTTTAATTCTCCCCACTGTGTATGGATATGATGAGGTTTTCAGGCTGGGGAGGAACCATATGCCCAGGACACACAGGGTAAAGGAGAGAAGGAGGCATTTCGGCACAATCCCCACAATAATCTTTATATCACTTGCTTCTGTGTTTATTTTTGTTTTCTTTCTGGCAGAATAAAATATTCCAGTACGTCTCCCATTGACATCATCTTGATTTCTCAAGGGCTCCAAGCCCAACATGAAACAGTGTGCAATGGAGCCTCTCAGCCACAAGAATAATCTTGGAAGGACTTAAAATAGCGAAGCTCATTTCTTGGGAGATGCTGACCCATTCCCATGCTTGGCCAGAAGGTTAAGAAGGTTGATTGCAACGGGAATGGAAAAATAGATTTAAATCTGCTCCACCAAATGAATACAGCAACCAGTTAACCCATGGAACTCACTGCCAATGGATATCTTGGGGCCAAGGGATTAGTGAGATTATGCAAGGATTAGATGCTAATGTAAATCATGAGAACATTAAGCTCTTAGAGTTTCAAAAACACTGAAAAGGGACAGGCAATAAATCTCTTCATTGGTAGGAGTTTGGAAAACACTTCCCTCCTGGGCACACTATGCCACAGTGGCTCTTGCTCCTTCCTCTGAAGGCACTGCTGGAGCTGGAGGACAAGACAGCTGGTCTGCCTGGTTCAATAGGGCAACCATCTGGTTCAATAGGTCCTCACAGTAGCTGGGCAGAAATGCCTGCACCCCCTGCAGCCACAGAGTCTGAGTTCAGGGCTGGGATGAGTGGCCGCCGAGCTGGGGTAGCTCCAGCAACAGCCCCCGCAGTGCAAAGGGGCCCCTATCGATAACCTCAGTGAGAGAAACCTGATTCTTGTTCCCTGGAAACTCAGTGGGTAAGCATTCTGTTGTTTGAAGGAAACAGCAGTAATGCCTGAGCTCTGATCCCAGGAGAAGTCTTGTCTTTTTTTACCCTGATGCTCTTCAAAAGGCATAAATCTTGGAGCAGTGCTCTCAGTGTGAGCAAGGGAAACAAGCCACCTTCAACAGCAATCATCCGGTAGGGATGGCCTGGACCAGGAAGCAGTTCTCAAGGGTACCAGTGACAAATTCTCAGCAGAGAAGAGGGGAGAGGAATAACCCAAACTCTAAGGTCTCAGCCTTATAAATTATAAAATACATTCAGGAAATCAAGCAGTGTGCTCCCCAAGCCTGGTATCTCCGGACCGCATTGTACGATCCAGGGGTTACGAAAGCAAGCCTCGTGCTTTTGTGCAGAATACAATAGCAGTGAGTTTATTTGCATTTGTCTGAAGTACAAAACTGGCATGTATTTTATCAGCAAAGACAAAATATATTTGAGATCAATTTTCTTCCCAAAGAACTTTCCTTCCTTAAAGAAATGGCTCTTTCATCCTTTCATCAACAACTTTCCTCACAGCCCACTGGGAGTGCTGGTGGGTAATGAGAATGGCTCACTGCTGAAAGGTGGGAAGTGCACTGCTGTAAGAGAATTGAAAGACACTTTGTTTTAAGTAAACTGGAAATTAGTGACATTACAAACACAGCTGTTGATGTAGCTGCACAGCCAGGCAAGGGAAGCTCAGGCACTCTCAATCCTATAGCTCAGCAGGGGGAGATGAGCAACCCCAGTCTTTTGCCTTTGGTGAAGATTTACTGCATGGGAATGATTCAAAGGAAGGGTGACAAGGGCAGAACAGCTTCCGCAGGTCACTCTATTAGAATTGCTACAAGCCTCTGTTTTGGCCACAGTCACCATTTCTACATCTAAAGGCAGACACATATTTTGTTCAGTAAGTCCATATAGTTCCCGAAATGCTTGGTCCCTATGCTCAAAAAAAGCTTACAGATGCCATTTTGCATAGCCTACGGGATGCAGGTCTCCTGGAGGGACTCCAAAATCCTGCTGACCCTCTCCTAAGAGCTCTAGGCCACATCTCCATTGCACAAAGCTGAACAAATGAGGGGCACCCCCTGCCATGTTAGCAAAGTTCTGCTAACAGAACAGTGTAAGTACAGTATAAGGTGGAGATTCCCAGCACACCTGGAGAATCTGAAGGGAATCAGGGGGATCTCACTCTTCATCCCTGCTGCTGCTCCTGCAAAGGAGAATGGCACATCTCCCATCAAACACAGTTGCTCTTGGGGCAACTCAACTCCCAGCAAGGAAAACAGGCTTGTCCCTACCCCTGGATGTCAAGAGCATTCAGTTCAGCTGATAGGAGTGGTGGGACCTCAAGAGCACTGGGCACACTGCAGAGCCTCAGCACCCAGCATGTGTTGATGCACATACGTGCGGCAGGCACGTCTGCGAAGTTTCTCTCTGCTTGGGTAACAATCCATCCAGGAGGACTGGGTAACACACAGCATCACCCAATTCTGCTAGGACAAACTCCCGGGTGGAAAAAAGATGTGACTGGGAAAACAATTCCCTGTGAGGAAAGAGATCCAAGGCAGTGCCCAAGTGCCTAGCACTTTTGCAGCCAAGGACTCCCTCTGACTCAAGTGCTGGCCAGTAAGTCTCTTCAGACTAAAAACCCAGAAATTTTGAAAAAACCTGTGTGTTTTTGTATGTTTTGAATGGACAGCTAAGGATCTGTTTTAATGGTAAACAATTACATTCCTCTGTCATCTGATACTTTTTAAATTTTGGGGAGGGGGAAAGCTTTCTGTATTTTCAATAGTTCCTTTGTTAAAGCATCTGTTACTCACATAATTGAAAAGATGTTTGTTCAGTGGTATGCTTGAGAGTACAGTTATTTAATCTTAATGATAAAGCCCTGAGGGCAGAAAATCGTAAGTAAAAACCTCTTGTTATTTATCAAAAAGAAAAAAACAACCCAAAAACAAAAACCAACCAAAAACCCAGGAAAAGAAAGAGAGAACTGAGACACCTCATCTATCTTCAGGCTTAAATTTGCGCTTGATGGAAAACTATTGAGACAATTTGCAACTTGCAAAGTTTTCTGGGAGTCTGGGACTAGCTGAAGTGGGAGGGGGGCAGGAAAGTGGGGTGAAGACAAAAATAAAACAACCCAGTTAGTATGACAGGAAAAAACTGCTGCTTGGCAAGTTGGCTTTTTTTTGGGTCAAACAAAGAGCTAGCTGTAGTTTACAGCATGACATAACATTTGATTAATTTTTGCCTGAGGCTGTTTTCACACTTAACAGTGTAAATCAAAACCTTCTATTAATTATGATGTGTATTAGAAGATAACCATAAGCATTTTCATGTAGATGCTATACTAGCCTCCAAATTTTTTTTCCCTCTAAAAGATTGGCTGCTATTTCCTACAAAACTCCACTGAAATGCTTACATGTTACCAAAGTTATCCAAATGCTTTAACAAAACCAAACAGCATTTGCATGGAACATGGGGCTCTCTTGCATACTGAATTACTGAGCAATATCCTTAGGGTAGAGAGACTTTACAGCTGTTAAAGGGAAACCATATAAGGGACTTATTTTGACCTGCCTTGTGTTTCTGATAATATGTAATATTTGTGTGAGTGATTTAGACAGAAAAATGGTAAAACAGGCTCTGAACTGAACAAGACACTGTACCTCCTGGCATTTAGTCCCCTGGCAACAGAGAGATGTGCAGGGTGCTCTGCAAGTGCCCAGGGGCCACATTCACAGCCGGAGTAAAACCCTCTGCAGGTCTGTGTCCAAAACCCAGGGGACAGCCAACCTGCCAGACTGTGAAGAACCACTCCGGGCACCGCTCTGGGCACCCATCTTTCCTATCTGCTCCTCATCAAGTCCCGTGTGGTCATAGCTCTGCAAAACAATTTCCCACTCAGCTGCCATAATTTGATGAGAGTATAAAGCCTAGCAAACACCTCTCCAGATGAGTTTGACCAGGACTGTGTGGTTTTCAAGGCATCAATGACTCTTGAGGGCCAGGATATGAGATACACTGCTGAAGAGCAGGACAGCCTGTGGGATGCTCTGGGTCTATCCCTGCTGGAGACCCTCAGGGACCCAGATTCCCTGCAGCACCTGAAGAGGCCAGGAGGGCTACTGCTCTATGGGACTGTCCAGCTGCCTGCCATGATGTCTTTGAACATCAGCATGTCTGTCCACCAAAGAAGCTGAGGAGTTACTGTATGTCATTGCACATCACAGTTCTTCATCCCCTGTATGGCTGTGCACAGCTTGTACCCAAGGCTTGCTTTGGAGGAAACCAAAATAAATCACAGCCAGACTTGGAGGCAGAAAAAGGCAATTGCATGTAATACTTGTTTTGTTCAATGCATTTTACTGGGACCTTTATATACCTTGCAAAACAGCATGTTGGGTTTTTTTTTTTTTTGTTTGGGTTTTTTTTTGGGGGGGCGGTGATGGTGGTGTAATATTTATGAAAAATCCCTAGCAACAACATCATGAGCACTGAAGAAATACAGCCCATCTTTCACGCTGGAAAATTAAAGCTGTGATCATGTGTTTTGTGTAAAAGCAAAAGAAACCTCAAACCCTGTATGTGAAAACCACATCTGCATTATTAGGGGAAGGGAGCATGGAGAAGAGTGCATCGCAGAAAAGTAGCCGTTTCTGAGGGTTACTTGATAAGAGAGAGGGAGATGTAGGGTACTGACAAGGGCTGTAAGACTTTCACAGGAAAGGTTCAGGCTGAATCAGCCAATACCAACCACATACGCCTCTAGTTTTCTGCGATCATATAAGGTAAATGCATTAAAGGAACACAAACGAAGAAAGTAATGAGTAAAACAACAACAGCAACAACTCATAAGCTTTGTATAGTCTGAGTTGTGCACAGAGCAACAGCCCCACGATGGGAAAACATTAATGCTTTTTATATTGGTAATCATCTGTAACATGAGCAATTAAGTACAGTACTAATGGACTATAGCCAAGAGCCTGGTACTAATATTAAAAACTGACAGAGATGAATAGGTTTGGAAGGAAAACTAGGCTGACAAAGACATTTTTATGAAGTGCTTGGGCCTATTTGGAATAACCCAATCAGAGGCAGGTTCAGACCAGCCATAACTACAGTGACAATAACGCATTCATTGGCATTATACGATGCCTGCTATGCTTTAAATAAAAACACCCATTGCTTCTACTCAGCAACCTGCACTTTCATTATTATACTCATTAATAAAACAAAAGTTGTCTAACTAATATACAAATAACACTTACTGAAACACTGGCAGGCTCGCCTTGTTTTAAAATGAAACCAGTTATTGGAAACACAAACTGTACTACATAAAAAAGGAATCAGTTGATAATGCACAAAAAATTTTTTTTTCCTTTTACCAGGGAAACAAAGCAAAAACCACACTGACTGAAGGACTCTGCCTACCTATAGCACAGCAGCAGTGACCACCACAACCCCTGCCAGGCAGAGGGATGCGGAGAGGGGAGCAAAGCATTCCCCACAGCCTTTAAATCTGGTATTGTTTTAGCTTTTGCCATCCTTGGTACCATGGATCTGCAGCAACATGATGGCTTATTAGGGGTTATAAGCACCTTTTCAGAAAAGCAACTTTTCTTCATGGGATTTGCCAGACAGAGAGCCAATTCTGTCCTCTCGATTTATTCTTCTTTTTTTCCTTCCTCCTTTTTTTTCCTTTTTTTTTTTTCCTCCTTTTTGCCCTTAGAAGTTGTATGTTGAACTTCAAGTTGCAGAGGGGAACCTGGAGAGGGCAGGAAGGGGGGATGCAGTACCTGAATGGGACATACGTGCCATTCCACGCCTCAGCATCTTAAGTGTCTCACTGAAAGGTCTCTGCCACCTAAGCAGCCTTGATATGTTAACACTGGTGCAAACAGCTAGAAGCTTCTCTGTCATCTTGGAAGACAGCTAATTAACACAACACGGATGCCCTTGAGATCTAGTTGTAGAGACGAATGGCACAGCTAAGTCGAACACCAACAGGATCAGTGAAGTCAGGGAACTGCCTGTTTTTCCTCCAGTAAGCAAGGAAAGGCCAGTGGGATTCAAAAGGGAAAAATCATGAGGTTTATTCAACATTTACTTCCCAGCTTAATTCAATTTCCAGTTTAGCTCTACAGCTCACCTTCAAGTTAGAAAATGCGTGTCCTGAATCACGAATGTGTATTCCTGCACTGCAGTTCTAGTTTTAGATTAAATGTCATCTGAGCACTTTGGCTATAAATGAACTTTACATTTACAGGTGCTGTAGTTAGAATTACCAGCTGAAACAAACCATGACAATTTCATTTACTTTTTTCCAAGTCTGAGGCTTAATACAGCTTTCCTGTGGTGGAAAAAAAATAAGTGTTTAACACTAGCTATCTAGAGACAGGACCAGTCACTGAGGTTTCTTTTGTATACTTGTCTTGGTTTTCAGACCAGATTTGGTAAAGCGTATTTTAGGTAGGCTCAGGGCTAACTTAGAAATCCTTCAAGGCTTTTTCTCCAAATGCCATCTTTTGACAGCCTGCCAGAGAACTGGAAAATAGGTGCTGCCTCATATCAGGCCTAACCTAGAACTACAGAATAGACTGGCACCCAAGAACTCAGATTTGAGCTCTTTGGTGTGCTAAGACCCATCCAACCATAAACAAAAAGACTCTTTCCTCAGACTGGCTCAAGGTGAGCAGAATTTCTTTTGGGTAGCCTGGAAAGGCTTTTCTATTTTGAAAGCATCATGAATCTGCTCAGGTTTTCTAGTGAGCACAATGGGCTTTGTGGCACTTCACAGCACGTAGCATACCCCTGAGTAACTGCTGAGTAAATCACATGGACAAGTCTCTATGCATGAAAGAGGAGTGCAGTTCAAGGGTTTTGCATGTAAAAAAACAAACCACTATCATGAAGGCAGAAGAAAGAGACAAAGGTTCATGGAGTATTTGTGAATGGCTCATTTATTTTTCCAAAACTACAAGAGATGCACTCTCTCAGTGACTCTAGGATTTCAACACAGAGCCCAGCAATGCTTGCTCCCTCTGCAACCTAAGTCCACAGAGACCTAACTCTCACGCATGCCTGAGCCTCCTCCATCAAATAAACAGCATCCTACAAAGCGCATCTGGTGAGGGAAGACCCAGACTGCCACTTGGAAACCCATCAGCTGGCTTGGGTGCAAGAGGAAGCCCTGAGACTCTCAGGGCTGTAATAATGGAGGGGAAGAGCCGAATATGCACGATCTGATGAGTCAATTAGAACAATCTATAACATTTTCCTGCAACACAAAGGCAGGGAAAAGCCCTGTCTGACATGCACAGCAACTCACTCAATTTGCTCTGCTGCTTGGCTTGATCTCCAGAAAGCTTCTAACTCTACCTTTTATAGTGGCATTATGTACAACTTATTTGTGCGCCCAAGCTCTTATGTTGGAGACGTGTCCTGTAAATGAGGGTGACCAACCTTCCCCTCCATGAGCAGGGCAGAAGGCATTAAAAGAAGGTGAACAACTGCCCACTGAGCTCAGCTCTGCTGTGCCACCTTGTGCGCAGGCAAACACAATCTCTTCCTCACCCCAGCAAAGTAACTTGTTTATGACCAACGAACAAAAGACTGGACTTTCCTTATCTGAGCCTGAAATTGCAGAGCTTTTACTAACATTTGCTTGCCTAAATTAAAAAAAAAAAAAAAAAAAAGATAAAAGAGAAAAGAAAAAAAAGGGAGGAGGAGAGTTGTTTCCAAAAACCATACCAAACCAAAATAACATTCCAGCTCCAGCATTCTATTCAATGCGTGCTGGCTTCAGAAGCCCTGGAAGTTATTATCTACATGGGAAGAATAAGAAATCAACAGTTCTGACCAGCAACAATGGCTGCAGAGAAAGAGGGTTTGGCAGCAGCTTGCAGACAGGGAGGAGGGAAGGAATGCAATGAAGAAGAGGAATGCAACGCTCTGCATGACCTATAACATTAACAGCACCCTGCATTGTGGGCCACCCCATTATTTTGATCACAACCACAATTTGCTTAATTGGTATTCCTCAAAAACGACAGAAGACAAGTGTTTGCATCAATTAGCTGTCGTTTCTTATTTTTCCTTGAGTATGTTTGGTTAATTTTTCAGCTTCTTTAACTGGAAAGCTGTTGTAAAAATTAAGATATGTACGAAAGAAAAATCAGATGCTTGTTTTATTTATTTAGTTGCTGGAGACATACACTCTGGTTTAAATTATAATGCATTATCTGACTAAACTGTTGGGGGAATATTAACTATATCTTTAAGAAGCCTCTCTCTCTCTCTCTCTAATTCTTTATAAAACGCTTTGAAGGCTCTCCAAATTAATTTTTTCATTATTAAACAAGCATTTCAGATTTGTTATCTTACCTTTCATAATGTCTGCGAGTACATGTAGCAGCACTTGTGCTTCCAGGGTTACCACCTAATTCATCATAAATATGTTTCCATTGTCGACGGGCTGTTATCTGTAAAAATGGCAATGGAAAATTTAATCTTGCATCTTTACAGATTCTACAGCATTTGAGTTCACAACAACAAATGCATGTGTGACACTTTCAGAACAGCATGTACTACAAGCACTATAAAAGTCCCTACAGAATATATAGAGTACAACAGAGCTTTGGGTGTCTTTTTTTTTTTTTTTTAAGTTAGCACTATGTCTATTTTCTTTCTCTCTAAAATGGAGTGTTCTGACTGATCCATTATCAAGTCACAAGCAATACAGCCTCACAAGAAGGAATCTCAATCAATACAGGGTCATTAACTATCAGAAGTTATGCAGACAAATCCCACGGTGAATTATGAAAATGAACCTCAAACCATACTCAGCACAAATAGTGATTACATAGTTATTTTAACTGAATTAGAGAAAATAAATGTGCTGCAAAACCCAAATCTACCACAGAATTCTGTAAATCCACAAAAGCATAGTCCGTAACTCTATATGTTACAAGCTGTTTATTTTTATCCATTTATGTCAGTAAAATATATAGATCAAATAGTAATGAAATCTTAACATACTCCAATGTTAATATTTGAGCTATGTACTTTATTGGACCATGCTGATGAAAATAAACATCTTGTAACATATTGAGTTGCATACCATGGTTCTGTTTTTTCTGTACAGAAATTAGGATTATACAGAATAACAGATGGAAGACCTGGCAAAAGAATTGTTTCTGAATACCACTTCATTATTTTATATATTTCGCTATATTTAAAACAGGAAGAAAAACAGGAATAGGACAAGCACAACAGATCACCCTCTTTTGCCTGCAGCTCATAAAGAAGACCAGTGGAAAATTGTGGGGGTAATTTGGGGAGAATTTTGTCATTTTCTGTGGAATGCTGTGAATTTTAATATATTCAGCCCCGGAGGCTTCTTTGGAGTTACCCACAGAGCAGTCAGTGGCGTTTACTGAGGAGCTAAAGGCAGCAATCAGGAGAAAACAAATATTACAACTTGCAATCTGAGGCCTGTAATTTTAATCTAAACAAGAGGAGATAGCTACCGTCATTAAATATTACAGGGTAAGAGGCATTTCTTTTTTGCTCAATATAAAGGGAAAACCCTTCCTTTGCAGAAATTATTCTCCAAAGCTAAAAGCATGGCTGAAGACTTATCATTTGATAATGTTACTTGATTTCTTCAAGTTTATTGTTTATACAGTTTTCCTCAGAAAACGTCAGCATCTCCAACTCACTGTTAGCACCTGTATGTAGTTAGCACCTATGGATTTAAAAAAAAAAAAAAAAAAAAAAAGTATTTTCTCTTAAACCTTATTTAAAGCAAAATGGACTGACTGTATTCACTGATTTTATTTTCTGTCTTCTGTAACCAACCCAAAGACAACAGGCACAAGAGAGAGACTGCAATTCAAGGATAAATCCTGCACAAAGTAATTATTCACACACAAATCAAACACTCATCTGAGGATCAGGTTAATTTTAAGTCTATTTTGTTTAAGAACTGGAGTCCTAATGAACCGTAAAGAACATCACCTTCTGAGAATATAAACAGACACTCCTTCTGCAACCTGAAAGGTCAAAAAAAGAGTTGTACCAAGTACCCTGCTGTGGAGGAATGCCTGGATGTGAAGCTACTTCAGCTACTTCTGGTCCTGCCTCCCACAGGTATTGGGAAAGGCAGAGGGCAGAGGCATGGCCAGATAGCCCTTGCCTGCTTATACCTCCGAAAAATCAGATAGCCTGAGGACTGCTGCAAGTGGTTTTATATTAAGTCTCTGGCAGCTTTGCAGACTAGGGGAACAAAGATGCACAAAGCCAATCTGGGGTCTGTGCTCTGGCCCTCTGGCAAGCACAGCCTGGCTGGCTTGCAAGGCTGTGGGCCAGAACCTGATGCTTTGGATGAGTACAGTGATGCTGTGCAGAAGCTATAAATGAAAGCAAAGGATTAGTCAGCAATAGGACTACTGCAAGTCCCCTTTTTAAACATCCCAATGTGAATAAGAAGCATGGTCTCTATTTTCAACAGGAAAATGTTAACCTTAGAGCCCAGGTCTCACTAACTATGAGCTGACTCAAGAGTCGATACTCAAGCTGGAACATGAGTAAACACAATCAACTTTAATGGGAAAAGTGAATCCCTTTGAAACCCCTGCATCATTTTCTGTGTTTCTTTTGTCTGTGCTGCTTAGAATAATAGTATTTTCCAAAACGTTTGACCAGTTTTATCCAATTCTGCCTCTACAACGGACCAGAGCTTCTTGGCAATTGGCAGAGCTGTGCCCTCCCACGTACAGACCTGAGTTTAAATTTGACTTTCCCTGAAACGATCGTTATTTTCAACTCAACAAAGCCTGGGGTTGAGAATTCCTTTGCTCTGGAACGTTTATTTTTTATGCTTAATAAACTTCAAAGGACTAAAGTAACTTGTAAATTACATCCTTAAACAATCTAAGCAAAATGTTGCACTGTGGAAACTTCTCAGTTGTCCTGCAGAGCAGCGCAGCTCAAGCTGGATGCTCATGCTAGCCACATCTAAATTGAGGACTGCTTTCTTCTCTCACACAGGTCTGTCCCAGCCACCACAGTGACAAAGAACTTTCTGAAGACCCCGGAAAGAGCAGTGCTTGGCAATGTTCTGCTTATGGTTACTGTTCCTACCAAAAATGCCAGTCTTGGCTCTCTTACACAGTGGTTGTAACTGAAAGGGCTCATATGTGCTCCTGGTTAGTTACATGTTTATGACTAGGCCACATGAGGAACAGAAAGGCAGGTAACAAAAGGTATGAAAATGGTAATATATTTAAGCTGTCTGGGCAGGGAATTTCCCATGAACAGTCCGGAGCAAAGTGTTGTTTTTTTAAGAGCATGGAGCTGTAGTGGTGTAAGACAACTAAGATCTTGCAAAAGCTTTAACAAATGTCCTCACCACTTTCATTTCACACTTTTGATTAATTAATTCAGTTTTCTGATGTAAGCTGACCCGTTCCAGCAGGAAACATACAGAAGAAAAAGAACCTTTGTTGCTTTAGTTCTCCAATTTGTTTTCCCTACTCCTACCAGTATACATACCCTTTCCAGTGCCTGCCGCATTTCTGAAAGTGCAGGCTCACACATTAATCAAGGCAATTGCACAGGCCAGTCTCATCTCTGACAGCTTCCAGTTCTGATGATGGCTTTAGTTTTAAAGTAGTCTTCTGTTTTGCAGACCCCTCCCAAAATTTGCTCCAACCTATAGCCTCACTGTTCTAGAGCTGGGCCCATTGGAAGCCAGGAACTTTGAAAACCTCCATGACATCTTTCCCAATCAGCAGAATTTGGAGTTAAGCAAGAGACTAGTCTGCCCAGGGACCTGAGAGCAGATCTGATCTGGTTCCTAAAGGCACAGTATTAGGCAGTGACTGGTACTCAAGAACAACCAAATAAAAGCAATGATTTTATCTATTAAAGGACTGATTACACATATGCTTTTAATGATGTCTTCCGCTTTGAGAAATCTTAAGGTCTTCTGTACTGCAATCCCAGGTCCCAGCTCCCTTTCTCATGAAGAAGCTTCTTGCTTATTTCCTGCTGCAAATATAATGGGGGATTTTCTGGTCATAATATCTGATGCTCACCACACTTCAAAACAGCTCTGAGTATTAGGTCTGTATGAAACAAACCCAGGTAGCTTTGCAATCCACTGATGTATCAGTTTCTTTGGGCCTATCCAGATGCAGGACTGCTGTACATGTCATTCATTAATTTTTAAAAATTAAAGCCCTTTATTGTTGCTTCCAGGAGGCAGTAGCTAAATGGGATCCTACTGACCTTCTGAAAAAATTAAGCTGCTACACACAAAGGTTAAATTCCACCTAATTTTATTTTGACCCTTTATCTTTCTTAAGATATCTCCAGGTAGAGTCCACTCAGCACCGCAGCCTTCTGCAAATACGCCAAGGCACTCCTTTTGCCTTGGCTCTAAAGAGAAAACACCACTTCATGACTTGCCAACACAACTCTTTAGGTAAGTCCTGGAAGTTTTTTATCTATGAACCTTATACTCACTTGACTTAGGACGACTGAGAAAATTCCAGGTAATGTCTGTTAAATTCCACTGCAGCTGAGACCCCTAGAATGTGACATTGTTTCGTATTTCATCCAGGGATTTGGGGACATTTTAAATCATTCATATTGTGAAGGTCTGCTATACAGTGCTTTCCAATGCACTCTATTAAGATGCTCATTTCATGTATCTTTTGTTTAAGAGAAACATGATCCCACCAATTCCAAACAGACAGCTTCATCTGTTAAGGACTTAAACCAATTTGTACGGATTGCTATTTTTATTAAGCCTGTATTACGTTCAACAAGAAGTGCATAGGAGTGTGGTATTACACAGTTACAGATGACAGGTAACTAAGAATCAATAATCAAACAGATAACAGACAGATGAGAAATGACCCTTACAAGTAAGTACTCTAACAGGAGAGCCTTTAAACATGACACACAATCATGACTTGACACTACTAGATATCCTGTATGTATATCCCATATGTACAGGTAATACTCTCTGTCAAGCCTCACTGGATCCATTCCAGCCCCTGATACATGATAATAAGGGAAAGTCAGAGAGATGGCTAAGAAAGTTGTTCTCTGCATTTCAAATCCAGTTCCTGGCTGTTTTCATTCACTTTCAGATCCTTATCCAGCAGGACTGGACTCAGAGGTCTTGCACTGTTCTGTAATCTGGGAAGAAGCTGGAAAACACTGTACATAATCTCTGCTCATTTCTCAAAGATGTTTTTAAAACTCCATTGAAGCAGCTATACATGGACAAGGTGGACAGGGCCAAGATGAAACTCAAAATGAGCTGACTATCATTGTTCTACCAAACACAAGGCTGTAAAGTTTGCAACTACTTTAACTGGGAAGGTTTCTACACTTACTAGTAAAAAACTAGTCATCTGACCACTCTAAGATCCCATATGTGATTTTAAGCAGTCTTTTGTTTCCTGTTCATAAAACAGCAGTCACATGCTGAAGCCAAATACCTAATTTCAAATACGATTTTCTTTAAAATACTTCCAAGAGAAAAGATCCATTTCTATCTCAATGCCCAAACCAGAAACTTCTGAAGTTTTAAAACAAGTTAAAGATGATGAAGCTCTTATAACAGACAAATCACTTGTTCAAGTCAGATAGAAGGGTCCATAGATAAACATGTATTACTCAGAATAGGTTCAAGAAAGCACATGACTTATCATCATCAATAGATACTGTCACTGTGTGTCTTGAGTGGTGGATTCTGGTCATTATTGAATTACAGACCTCACTTAAAATTCTATATCTAAGCAGACCTGCCTAAGATTCTGGAAATGATACTGAGGTCCATGTCACCCCAGTCATCCACTGTCTTGCTGAAAAATGGATCATGAATCAAACACAAAAGCCTCTTAGCAATGCTTGCCATGATAAAATATACACAAACAAATACAGCTTGGCAAACTCAATGAATATCAACTGGCCATAAAATAATAAAACCCAGGGTGTGCACAGGTCAAAGTATTGCAACAGTTATTGGTTTAACATTCAAGGAATGTAAAGCAAAGGCGGATAAATATTGAGGATGAGACCGTTAACAGAAGAGAATGAGGTCAGGAAACCTCATGTTCCACGTACAACTTGAATGACATCACAATGGTCCTCCCAACTTCAGCTCTGCTGCAGAGAGCACAGATGCCATTCACATAGTAAAAACAGTATCAGGCCCACCACTTCAGCCAGTCTCAAACCAAAGCTGGGCTCCCAGATGTGTCAGAGGGTGTCAGATATGCTTGCCTTGCCATTCACTGACCGTCAAGCAATTGCTTAGTTTCTTCTCTATGAAGAAATAAGCAGCACTGATACATTTCATCAAAGGTGACAAATGCCCCTAAACAACAGAGAACATCTGTCACTGAGAAAAGGACAGGAGCTTTGAGGCAAGGGTGGACTGGTGCTACTCTGGATGACATTCTCATGTATGTGATCATTCCCCTCTAATCCTCTCACGTTTCTGCTACTGGACTTGGCTCTCTGGCCTCATATTCACAAACTCACAATCCTGTTCCTGCTCTGCCCCAGGGACAGAGGTTCACCTTCACCGGCATTTCTAAATACATCCCTCTCCCTCTCATTCTGGCACTAAAATTCAGCTCTCTCCAGCAAGTCACCACTTTGGCATCCCTGCTTTTCTACTTGGTCCCTTCAAGCAGATCCCTCACATTGCTGTGAAAACCTCCCACCTCCCTGTGCACTCTAAACACGACACTCTCAATCTCCCTCCCAACCTTCCCTTGTGCTCTGAATCAATTTCAAGATTTTAGCCCTCATTTTCATTGCACTTTACAACTCACTGCAATTACTGTTGGCTCATAATTGCTGCAATGATCTATCTATCTATGGTAGCTATTCATTCATATATACCCATGAGCATACCTACACACACCCCTGTACATAAGCATGGTATGTGCTGATTAATGAAAGATAAAGGCACAATAAAAGCCAAATCAAGCATAGATTTTTGTTGAGAATGTTAGATTTTGTGTTTCACAAAATCCCAGCCACACCCATGCTAATCAACCTGGGCTGCTGATTTCCAGAACAATGTGCTTTATTGTAAGGAAGGAAAACAGTCAGTTTTGTATTTTGGTTCGACTGACTTTCAGTTTCTTGATAGCGCATTTCTTCTTGTCATTTCTCTACAGCACAGATATGTCCCAGATTACTTCGTAAACAAAGCAAAAATAATTTCTTTCATCCAACTGCGGCAGGAACTGAACAATTTAATCTGATCATTGTGTGCAAAGAAAATATTTCCAATGACGACATCTTCCTATGTCAATTGTTTTTTATTACAGATGTCATCTCGATGTGCCATATTAATGCAGCTCTTTCTTCCCATTTCAAGATTTTAATCTAAGTTTGTTGCTCTAATATTTTATTGGTTCAAAATACATGCTGTAAAATCCACGGCCATCAAATTTTCCTGTGAGCTAAAAATAAACTGCTCTTGTCAGATATGGTTAGCTGATAAAAAGTGTCAGAGACTTTTCTGAATTACTCTGATAACTTCCTGTTTATGTGGTACTGACCCTTGTCTAATAAAGATCTTTTACACTTGGAATAAGAGAAGATACTGCAGCATACTATTCCTTAATGGACAATGCTGATTACTTTTGAAAGCCTTTAATACATTTCCCATATTAGACATGAACAGATGTCAGGGATGTTGCCAAGTGAAATTTCTTTTATGCAATCTTGGCTTGTTGTACAATAATAGCCTTTTCTCAACATGGGAAAAAATTACAGACCCAACTAATTTCCTTGACAGGGAAGAGTTACATATGTTTTCCACTTGTAGTTTTTACGACAAGTTTACAATTTTGCCAAACCTGGAACTAATTGGGACTGTTTCCAAAAACGGTCCAATAAACCCACAATGTGTACAGCTAGCCTAAAATGCATCAAATGACTGTTTGCTTTCACATTTTTTTTCTAACAGGGAAAAGTTAGATTGCACAATTATTTCACTTAAGTTACTTAAACACTTACTGTTTCATATCCTCCCAGTTTTTGAGCAGCTTGAAACATAGTCCAAAGGTTAACTGTTAGAGGGACAATAAGTATTTAGATAAGCATTGCATTAACCAACATATTTCAAAGAAATGAAAATTAAACAGTTTTTTTGTTTTTTGTTTTTTTTTAAAGAAAAATAGAGAAAAAAAGCTCACAGCCCTTGAAAAAGCTTCTGTGAAACATTTTCCAAAGAGGTATTTACATAATCTGAAGAGTAAATATTAGCCCACACTATATATAATTTTAATTACATATGAGAGAACACACTTAAGATTCCTTAACAGGATTGGAAAAATACACTGAGACAAAGGTAATGGGCTCATTTGACTTTGCTGATAAGAGGCACGATGTAATGACTGTAACGTGTTTCCATAACTTTGATAATAAAAATTACTCATTGGGAAGAATGTTGCTTTTAATTATTTGTTTAATACTGATTTCATCAGCAAGCAAGCATGAGCCACACACTGGATAACAGACAAAGCCTATTGATTAAACAACAATATCCAGTATTTACTGTAGCTCAGATAATGGCCTCCATAACCAATAAACAATAAGCTGTGTTCTAACAGGTCCTGCATGAATGAACCCAGAGGGAGCACAAATGAAAATTACCATAATAATTATGGTATGAGCAGTTGTGCCTTGCCCATTGCTGTGGGGTTGGAGGAGCAAAGGCAACTCAATTCAAAAGATGTGTTAACTCTTCCTACTTCCCGGAGAACTCCTCCCCTCCGATGTGCTTTTCATCCTGGCCCACTGCTGCATGGGGCACTGCTTGCTGCTGGCATATTTTATTTTATTTTGTTTTATTTTATTTTTATCTTAATTAGCAGGAGAAGAATTAGTATCTTGCGCTCTATGAAATGTGTGTGTACTATTTCACTAACAGTGATTCCCCATAGATGCACTACTAATACTTCAGGCTAAGCTCAGCAATAACGCTGTGGACCACAGAGGACAGGATCTCTTCTTCCATGGGGGGATGCTCTCGTGTGTACATACTGCTTCTTCCCACTAACCTGTTTATACTGGCAATGTTTGCACGAGTCCTGCTGGACAAATACAGAGCCCTGTCCTGCAAACATTTCTACTCTTCTCAGCATACTTACTCTTGGCATTTAAGTATTTGCCGGATCAGGCTGCTAATTTATAACGAATGTCAGGCAACTTCCAGTGTTTTTCAGCGAAATATTAGCAGAGGGCCTACCCCTGGTGGAGATTTTTAGAAATAATACTTCATCTTGTCTTTCAAGCCCACCCTGTCCTCCTGCTTGTGGGAGTGCAGAATAAAATGGGGAGGGAGGGGGAAGATCCTCTCTTCAACACAAAATGTTCTGAAAGCCTCACTGAACCTTGTACTGTTTCAAAGCTATCAAGAGCTTTGCTTAGGCCTTGATTTAATCTGAATCAATGCATAATGCAACGACGCTGTTCATAGTACATTAATTTTACTTCCATTTCAAGCAGCCAGTTTTCAGACAAACACTGTAATCATTCAGAGTTATTTAAGTTTATAATGGCTGCTGGAGGCCTGTTGCAATCAGTGCCAATTGCTATTAGGTATGTAAATTGTTATGTAAAACATACAGGTTTGACATTCTTCATCAAAATAACACATGGTTTTAATCTGGGAGATAAATTAGAGTAAATAATATTTCAATCCACGAAGTTTTCCCTTTAAGGAAATAAAGTATCATTTGATCTATAGATAAGGAGGAAAAATATCCCCATTTACAGCTTTTGTTGGAAATTCTGAAAGATCTGCACTGCACTGCAATATTTATGTAAAATTTGGTTGCAACTGTATCTTTTCCACCTACAATTGCTTTACAGATTGTGTCACTACAAACTGTACATGCCAAATCAATTCTAAACATTGCATTCTGTATTGAACAGATACAGTCTGGTTTTATATTCTCCAAAGTCAGTAATTTATTAACTATAAACACATTTTGGGGCTTAAAAATATGGTCCCTTTTGTGCCTTTCTCGACCACCTTTAAATGTCTTCCTTTAATATTTGTCCTTTCATAAAGAACATCTGGGCACAATAAAGATACGTCATATTATTAACTCAGAAGAAAGGCATTACAGACGCTGCAGATTTACAAAACAGAAAACTAGAGAGTTTTCAACATGCCTATTTCTAGTCATAATCAGCGCATTTAAACCTATAAATATCTGGCAGCAACTACTCCAAGAAGGAAGAGATGAAAATCTAGGCATAAGACAGTGAAATGCCTGGACTGGAAAATGTGTAGATATAAACCTGGTCCCCCCATCTATAAGGCTTTAAATTAGGTTTTGTGTTCAAATGCTTTCTCCAGAGAAGCCAAACCATTCTAAAATGTCAACAAGAAAGTGAGAAAAAAAAGATACTTACTCTGCTTAAAACCTAAATAGGGTATTCGTTCAATAGGTGTTTTCCTTTCTTTCATATATTTATAAAGAGCCACAAGGAAAGCCTGCTCATCAGCTCTGCATTCTTCACCTACGGCAATCTTTGATTTATCCTCACTTGAGCCTTTTTTACAGTTGCTGTTGTTACTCTTGGGTTTGGGCAAAGCTGACTTAGCCTCACATTTTACCTGGGAAAAGAAAAGATGTCATATCAGATCTGGGTAACCTTTAATTTTCACTTAAGGAATAAATATCCTCTCCTAGCAGAATCGGTTGTTGGAAAAAAATGAAGGCCAAACCATGCAACTGTGTTTGAGGGGAAACAAAGGAAGCTATTTATAGAGCTAAATGTCTTGTTCTGAGTCTTAGTCACAACATTTTTAAATAGCCACATCTTTAAATCATTATAACCCATTGGTAATGTTCTCCAGATCTGCATTTTTATGACTATACATCGCTATGTCACAGACAGCTCCCATCTCTCACATACACTTGCCATTAGCAAGTCTAATAATAACCTTCATTCCAGGACTGACACTGAGCATTGTCAACTCCCATAGACAACCCTTGGAGCTGAAGGTGCTCAGCCCCTTCCAGGAATGCTCAGCAGCCAGCTCTGAAACGACACATTTTTCCCTCCTTTGGCCCATCAAAATAGATGCAAACTTTAGCAGTCCTTACCCAGGCAGAGCTCTCAGCACACACAAGTGGAGGTTCTGTTGTAGCACAGACTTAAGGCAAGTGGGTTTGAGCATCTGCTTAAACTTAAGCACATCCCTAAGTATTTAGCAGAAGGAAGAGGCTGGTAGCCAAAGCCTTTACTGGTAGACACCAGCGGCCCCAATGCACACTAGTCCCAGAGCTTCAGGTCCCCCACTGGCCTCCCCAGCAGATGAATGCCAGTCAGGAAGTCAACAAATTGGAACCACTTTACCTCATCAGTATTCAAACATGGGGAAAACTATCCAGCAAGACTGGCTTAATCCTGCAGTCCTCCTGAAGATAATCCTCTCACTGAACCAAGCAAATTACAACTCAAGCATTCCCATAATTTATGCATGCAACAACAACAACAAAGAACAGAATTTTGCAAACTGATGTTTAAAAGCTCTCCATGACCGAGACTGGATACATTTCCAGTGAAATATTGGAAGTCCTCTAATACAAGGTAGTGGAGATGTTTACAAATATTTTGGATTTGCACTGTTCCTTCAATGCTTTTGAGTGCTGTGAGGAGCTTTCTGGCAGCTCCATACCCCACCCAAGACATGTCCTTTGTGCTTCCAGAGGGAGCAGGGAGACTGTAAGAGCCAGTATTTGGTATTTTAGTAAGACAGCATTGGAAAGCAGGGTATCTCACTGAACAAGACAGGAGCTCTTGGTCAAGTAAGCCATTGACTCTCCTTCACTCTTGTCACTTCTAAACCAAATGCTTCCTGGGAACTTGTTGGCATTTTGGAAGTAAGTGCTATGAAGAGCATTACATGGGTGCTTGTAAGCAAACAACAAACATGTAATTGCAAAGACTGTCATGTGCTTATTTTATCTCAATAAAGCTACTGTGTGTTTCAAGCTCAGGGAAAGCAAAATCTCTTATACTCCTCCACAGTATTAACTTCGTGGAAAGTACTCACTTAAGGTTAGCTGCCTCCATAGTTTTCTAGAAATGTTATACAAAGCAACACCAACTCCCAACCAAAGGAAGTGGTCAAAATCATCCTAGGTAGTCAATGCTGCTGAAAAATCTTGCTGTTAGACACTGCAGGGTACAGGCTCACGCCTCCCAGGCAATGCAGCAAGGACTGCAAAATGGTCTTCCTGCACAAGTTTTCTTCATCACTTGCTGCTGAAGTATGTCTGCTCTACTGCTTGATATTCTCTGGTTGTATGGTTCAAAGAGATATTGTCTTCCTATGGCATAAGACACCATGCTCTGCCTTTTAGTAATAGATATCTTTGTTGATTAAACTTCTATAAAGATCCTGGGTTTCATCCAAAACTCAGTGGAGCTAATGAAATTTTTTTCCTATTAAATTAACTTTGGATTTCCTCATCCACCTTTCAGCTCAGAAAATCCCTTGACTTTTTTTACTTTGGCTCCTCACAAATATTTAACAGCTTCCCTTTATAAAGTTTAGATTACATTGTCATAGTTTTCAGTGCTATACCAAAGACTGGGTTAGCACTCCCAATATGAACCCATGATTTAAATAAATTTAAGGGTTTTAATTTGAGATGCAAATTTGTTGCAAACTAAAACTTGGAACAAATTCATGGGACCTGGGAACAATTTTTCGGTTTTGTCACCCACTTGCTAGGTAAAGTCAATCAATCAATCTTCTAAATGGGTTTTCTTTTTCAAACCGGACAATTCAGAACTATGTTTGCAAAGACATGCTAGGCATGAATGCTAAATGAAATCAAAGCTCACTGCTGTGCAAGCAAACTAATGGTAAAGGATGTAACTTCAAAGGAGAAAAAAGGAAACAAAGAAATAAGATTAAAAAAAGTCACCAGGAGCGAGAAAACCCAGTGTTACACACAGCCTCCTTCACTCCAGTGCACAGAAAAGTGAGGTCAAAGCACCTGTGGAATTCAAAGGTGACAAAATGCAATGGATGGACTCTAAGCAGTGTCAGGTTCAACAAAGCTTTGATGAAGTTTGCAATGCTCCACCTGCTTGGCACTCGAGGCACAAGCCTCACTTTTGGAACTTCCCCACTGTCTGACAGGAGATATAGATGAATGCAATGACCAATAATTAATGAGAACCAAAAGGGCTAAATGACATTCTGGTTTAACAGTGGTGTAAATCCAGCACAAAAGTTTCAAAGCCAGTAACAGCAATTGCAGATCCTGTTCAACATCTTTCTCGGTGACATGGACAA
>NW_009933816.1:35202-38085 GCF_000696875.1 Nestor notabilis | reverse complement strand
AGGCAGACTCTCCCTCTACCCCTAACACAGAAGACACAACCCCAGAAGCACCTACAACCAAGGCTGACTCTCCCACCACCCCCAAAGCAGAAGACACAACCCCAGAGGCACCTACAACCAAGGCTGACTCTCCCACCACCCCCAAAGCAGAAGACACAACCCCAGAGGCACCTACAACCAAGGCTGACTCTCCCACCACCCCCAAAGCAGAAGACACAACCCCAGAGGCATCAATGATCCAGGCAGACTCTCCCTCTACCCCTAACACAGAGGAGGCAGAATCTTCCACCACCCCTAAGGTCAAGGGAACTACCCCTGCAGGCACTGAGGCTGACACCACTGACATACAAAAAACATCTATGGAAGTAACAGCTAGTGGTGCTGGGTTATTAACAACTGCTAAAAAAGACACGAGCACTGAAAGTACTGAGACTGTCACAACAACTACAAAAGAAATACCCATACCTGGAACAGACACAACAATTTCAGAAACAACTGAAAAGAAAATTACAACTTTTGCACCCAAAGTAGCAACCAGCACAAGTGTGAAAGGCACGACGACAGCAGTTCAAAAGACAGTGGTGACTGAAACTAGGACTACCGAGATTGTAACAGTAACTGACAAAAAAGACAAAACAACAGCTAAAGCTGTTACTACTCCTATAACCGAAGGGACAACAACTAAAACAGAAACAACCACAGTGAACAAAGAGGTAACAACACCCAAGAAAGCCAAAACTACTGTGCTTAAAGACATTTTAACAA
Source organism: Nestor notabilis (assembly GCF_000696875.1). Lineage (NCBI taxonomy): Eukaryota > Metazoa > Chordata > Aves > Psittaciformes > Psittacidae > Nestor > Nestor notabilis. The sequence continues at coordinate 37,320 of NW_009933816.1, read as the reverse complement.
CAACAAGTAGGAAAGACACGACTACTGTAACTTCAGAGACAACAGCTAAACAAGATGACTCTCCTAAAGGTAAGGATGATATTCCAAACACCACTCTTACAACAAAGCAAACTGTCACTACAGCAGCTGCATCAGAAGCAACTACTGTCAACAAAAAGACTGTAACAACAGTTGCAGAAAAAGAAGCAACCTCAGCTAAACAGGACAAGACTCCCACATCAAAAGAGACTTTCACAACTAAGAAGGAAGAAAGCACCACAAGGACAGAGAGTGTAACAGCAGCTGCAGCAGCTACAACTCCCTTGCCCAAGCCCACTGTGTCGACAACAACAGCCAAACCAGTTTCAACTCCTAAACCCATGGAAATTGTAACAACAAATAAAAAAGACACTACTACAGAAACTAAGCAGACTGTAGAAGCAGCTAAAGAGAGCATAAGTAATGTTTGTGTTATTGTAGAGACAACAGCTGGTAAAAAAGAAGTAACGACCACCAAAGAAACTAGGGTCACACCTGAAGAAACGCCTGATGCCACCGAGAAGGCCCCTAGTATTGACAAAGCAGAGGAAACTACAGCTACCAAAGAAACCACTACAAGAGATAAAAAAGACACAATAGAAGAAATGTTTATTGTTTCTAAGGGGACATCAAAGCCAACTATACATTTCCAGGAGGTTACTGACATGAGCAAAGATCCTCATCCAGCTGACCCTGAAACTCTGCCAGTAAAAGAAGAGCCTGACATAAACAAGCCTTTAATACAAACTGAGGACTTGCCAATTTTAACTGGAGAAACACAAGGTAATTGCATTCCAGTAGGTACAAAAGCAGCAGTAACTCCACCAGAGCACAACAAAACACATGAGTAAAGGACATGCAAGTGCTTTCTACACAGTATCATAAGAACATGTTACTTCTGTCCCAGTGGTAAACCATAATCAGGTAAATCATAACCAAGGTGCTGCAGCTGCCAGCATCCTTAATACCAGTACCTCCGTTTTGAGTTGCATTGTTAAATTCTTCATGTAGTTTAGAGTGTGATCTTGTTTGCTGAAAAATTTTACTGTAAGTACTGTAAAAGATGCAAACAGAAAAAAAGTCAGGGAAAAAGAAGATAAATTTCTAAGTCCCATGAAAACATTGCAAGGGAGTCAAGCTGAATATTCATTACTTATGGTAACCAGGTGTTCTGTAGTCACATACAGAAAATGTCATATAAGGTAGACAAGAAATCTCTTCCTTGTATTCTCTTTCCTCTGTGCTCTTTGCCACATTTTTCACGTCCTCGCTATTTATTTTAATCATGCATAGCCTGAAGGTTCTTGGGTTTGGTTTTTTTTTGGTTTGGTTTTTTTTCTTTTTTGAGAAGAAGAAGAAGTTGTTTAGACGCAAAATACTTGGACTTTTATCCAGAACAGATTCATCCTTCATTTATATTTAACTGAAAGTAAATGTAAATGCTCTTTTAAGAAATAAGGAGAGGGAAGAGAACCTACTAAGCACAAAGTAAACATCCCAGAGCATAAAAAATTTTAAAGAAGTAGAATGCAATGCATTTGTGTTTTTTTCTGCATTACAGATACTTAGGCAAGCAGTAAGCACAGGTATGCATACCTAGTCATGTAAATGGCTGCTCTTGCACTCGTGGGGCCAGACGCAAGAGCTAATTTTTCCAGAAACATCTCCCAGATGAGTAATTAAACCCTTTGCATAACAAGGGCCCCGAACATCACCCGACACACGCGATCACATTTAACAGCCGTAGTGCTGACGAGGCAACTTGTTATTGTTAAATGTTAAACAAACCCAATTCACTATGTTTTGCAGTAAAGGACGAGAAGGACCTATGCAACGGGAAGCCGGCGGACGGCATGGTGGCCCTGCCGAACGGCACCTTGGCTGTCTTCCGAGGTAGGCAGATAAGCCGGTCCCGGACCCCACCGCCCTCACCTGCCCCGGCTCCTAGCTCCTGAGCCGCTGCAGCGCTCCGAGGTCTTCACGAAGCGACTCACGAGGCCGACGCACTCCCCGCTACCGCCCCGCCTGGCCGCACCTCAGGGGTGCTGCCGGCGCAGGAGCCGCCTTACCCCCTCAGCCGCGTCCCGAGCCGGGAAAAGA
>NW_009933816.1:0-35073 GCF_000696875.1 Nestor notabilis | reverse complement strand
GACGGCTGGGGCATCCCGTCCCCCATCGACGCCGTCTTCTCCAGGTGCAACTGCGATGGCAAGACCTTCTTCATCAAGGTGGGGAGCGAACGTGACGGCCGCAGGGGGCAGCCGGGGTGGGGTGTGGGGCGGGTCAGCTCTAAAACTGCAGCCCCAGAGAAGAAGTGCTTTGCGTTGATCGCGTTGTGGATACAGAACAAACGGCATTTGCAAACAGGGTGGTGGGTTTGAAACTCTGTGGGTGAAGTGTCTTTTCCGTCTCACCCACGTCAGCCTTGAGATGGCGCTTATCAGGGAAAACCTACATTCAGTGTTTGTTTTCCCGTGTAACTGGCCAGGAGACAAAGCATTGACAGAAATCAAGTAATTGGGCCACACGTAAGAAGTCCAACTTTTTAAAATACACGTACTTTATCATGCCTTTCTCTTGCCCAAACATAGCCTAAATTTGTTCCCAATACATTTCCCTTCCTGAAAGAAGGTAATGAAATGCACACACGTCATAAAAGATATTATACAGTTATTTCCCAGTTAATCATTCCGTCCTGCGATTCAAGCAGCTTTTTCTATCCATGAAAATCTAGATTTAGAAAGCAAACCGCTTTGTTCAGTAACTACTCTTAACAGTTCATTTCTAAGATATGCTTTTCCTACTGAAAGGCAGTGTTAAAAGACTGGTGAAGGTATTTCTTTACATTTTTTTCCCCGTTTTTAATGAATGTAGTAGTAGTTCCAGTCAGTTTTAAAGTGTAGTTATCAAAATGCTGGTGTTATGATTATTTTTTATGTCTGTGTTGAAACTCAATTACCAAGAATGAATTTACTCTAAAGATCATTTTTTCCTTTAATCATTAGGGTCCCCTGTACTGGCGTTTCACTAACGGTGTTATGGATAAAGGCTATCCCAAACCTCTTGCAAATGGATTTGCAGGGCTAAGTGGAAAAATAGTAGCAACCCTCCCTGTGGCAAGATACAACAATCGACCAGAATCTGTTTATTTTATCAAAAAAGGTATGCTTCATATTTCAGAAATTCAGATATGATCAAAAGGTGCTTGCATTGCCTTAGGAATTAAAACATAATTTCTCTTAACTAGGTGGTCAAAAAATACCCTGAAGATTTAAAAATTTGTATTCGAGTGCTTTTTAAAAGGGAGAGGACTGTAAGGGATAGAATCCAGGAAAATATTAGAATAAGTTTTATCTGGCAGTAAAATTACTGTAGCCTGAAGTTAATTAGAGAAGGAAAGGCTTTAATCTTACTAGTTCATAACTACGAATGGAAATCTCCCTCTCTTATTTCTTGTTTCAAATTAATGTGTTTCCTTATCTTACATGCATGATGTGCTGCCAATGTAAGAATTGTTACCTGAATTTAAAAACCATACACCAATGAAATGTAAATCCTTTCTCTGGGCTCTAGTCCTCTTCTCATGAAACCTAAAATGCTGGTCTTATCAAGGATTGGGTAAATAGAAATCATGGCAGCAAAAGCAGTTTCCCTGGCATTGTACTTGCTACAGTAACTGTAATGAGCACTGCATCTAGAAGCACATGTTGGATTTGGAGCAAGGTGGTTGTTTCCCCCCCCCCCGCCTTTTCTCAAAATGTAGTGGATGTATTAAAATGATGTTATCCCTTTCCTGCACGTAATAGACATAAAACTGGAATAGGTTGCCCAAGGAAGTTGTGAATGCACCAACCCTGGAGGTGTTCAAGGCCAGGCTGGACAGAGCCTTGGGTGACATAGTTTAGTGTGTGGTGTCCCTGCTCATGGCAGGGGGGTTGGAACTAGATGATCTTTAGGTCCTTTCCAACCCTAACTATTCTATGATTCTATGATTTTCATATCTGATAAGAGTTGGTGGTTTGGTTTTTTGTTTTTCTTTTGATTGTGGTTCTGTTTGTTTGTTTGGGGTTGTTTTTTAACCAAATGAAATAAACATCTATTTTAGATGGCAACATGCAACAGTATGTGTACAGACAAGAACCAGCTAAGAAGTGTCAAAGAAGAACCCAAGTTACTGTAAGATACCCAGCTTATGTCCCAAGACTTGTAATAAGGAGACGCTTTCAACGTGCAGTAAGAATGCCAACTGTTATTCGGACTGTCAGAATCAACCCACATTCATCTGGTAACTTACGTTTATTAAGTTTCTTTTATACAACCATTTTAATCTTAGTAGTTCTGAAACATAACATTCTGGGTTAATGTAGTACTTATAAAAATTTTTAATCCAATAGATCTCACTTGCTGTAGATTATACAAGCAAATGATAACTTACAGCAGACATACTGTGACACCTTCTAACTTTTCTTTTGCTTGCAGGAGTTTTGCGTAAGGAAATCAAAATGACCACCTACTGGAAAGGGCTCCCGAAAGTTATTCATTCAACTATATCACTACCCAACTACAATAAGCCAGATGGCTATGATTATTATGCCTTCTCTTACAGTAAGTTAAAGCTAATGCAAGTTATTTTGTATCTCAAAAGACTAAGGGGATGGGGAAGAGAGAAGCCTACAAATCTCTCAGCTTTCTTAAGTGCGAGGTTATTGCTTGGGATTCTGCAAGAGTAATTTCAAGCACTACTAAACAGACCTGAGAATTAAAATGTTGCCTGTAAAGGCGAGATATTTCTATTAAAAAAAATAATCAGCACTTACAGGACAACTAGCAGCAACAAGGTACAATGACTCAAACTAGCCAGTTGCAGAATGCATTGCCATAAGCGTTCAGGCTTATAAAGTGACAAAAACCTGACACTTAAATGCAGTATTACATTAACAATAGATTGAAATCCTGGACCACTGCACACGGATAGTTTTTTCACTGACTTCTGTGAAAGCATTCCTTAGAATATTCTGGATTATTCAGAAAAAGAAAGTGTTAAAAACTAGCCATATCCAAATACAGGATACTAAAGTAAATCTCTGATGAGATGTATGATCTAACTCCTAGCCTTAACATAGGCAAATTCACACTTGGGGACCACAGAATTCCCACTCTTGTAGTCAGTGCAAAATTGTTTTGTTTTTAGTTTATCTGATTTCCAAATAGACTATTGCTATGTTATTGCAGTATAAGAGCATTCTTCCCTACTTCCTCTTCTTGGTTAGCCGTACTGTAAAACTTAGCTAAATACAAAGAAGGACATATAAAAAATAAATTTGAGGACAAAAATTCATAGTTATAATCTCTCAACCCCATATATATATGTGGAATGAAAAAAAAAAATCTGTTATTCATGCCTAAATTAAAAGGCAGGCTTTAACTTAAAAGATTCTTTCCATGTACTAAACAGTTTCTGGAATTTAATTCTGACATATCTTCATTTCAGATCGGTACTACAGTTTGGATGTTGGCAAAAGAATAGCAAGACCTGTTACTGCTCTCACAGGAAAGACTGTATCCAAAGACTGGTACAACTGCCCTAGCAAGTGATGCACAGCAGAGGATTTAAAAACAAAGATGCCATTTGAATGTTGACATTTTGTCTAATTTTATTAATAAAGACATTGAAATGTGTGCACACAAATCTAAGTATAAAATGCTGCTTTAAGCTCTGGCTTCATTACACTAAAACAACCACAGGCAAACTGGCACTTTTGTATACACAGCTGTAATTACTTTACAGATCGTTTAACTGATATTCCCTCTGTTCAGGCCTCCTCTGCCTCCCATTGCATGAGTTACACCTGTGTTGGGAAAGAAAACAAATGCATTAATAGAAATCCTTTTCACCTTTTAAATCAATCATTGATACATGTGATACTTCATTCTCCTGTAAGGAATTGCTACTGCAGGGAGCACTTCCTTTCAGATGAAGTTTCCCCCCTCTGCCCCACCTTCCCCTAGAGCCTTGTGATATGGATACATTATATTTCTGTGATTTAAAAGGGTGTTGTTGACTTGTGATCCTATCTCAGGCCCTGTGCCAAAAGAACAACATTCTTACCATATTTGAAATCAGTTAGTCCCTCCCTATTGTCATTAAAGAAATGATGATAGAAAGAAAAATCTATCCTAGGTCCAGCTCCTCACTTTTATTTTTGTTTTAAAACACAAGATACCTACATGTTAATGCTAGTATCTACAATATTAAAATGGTGCCAAACTGAATATAATGCATGTAAGCATTTTTAACACCAAAGCTGCAAGCAGTAATTTACTGCTTTAGTTAACTATATTGTATTACAAAATTTGTAAATCTGTAATACTTCCATAAGCTCTTCTTTTTTTTTTTTTTTTAAATCAGTGTAAGACACAGTGATAAAGTAAACGGAACCCTTAATGTACCAAATTGGAAACTAGTATGTAATGTTAAAACCAAGTATTTCTAAACTTATGTCCTAATATTTTTTAAAATTTTCCTTTAAAACTTTGCCAAGTTTAAGATTTACTGCAATTTACTTTCTCTCCACTGATAAAACCCAAGTGCCATGTAAATAGAAAGTTTGCCTCTCTAAAACATGCTCAGACTAACATACTAAAACAAAATCGCAGAGCTCTTAGGGTAACACAGTGAAGGCAAGGGCAGGGATGCTGTGTTATTCAGTGTCTTACAAGTGAACACAGGTGTATAAAGTATTACTTCATATATGGTCCCCACAGGAAGTACTAAAAACTTGTTTGAAAAGGTCTGAATTTGAACAGCCTCAAACACTTACCCCTCTGCCTGTTGAACTGACGACCACGAACACCAGTTCTTAATGTTGGTGGCTGAAGTCTAACACGTCGAAATGGCTTAGGCTGATTACTGCTTGTGTCTGTGAAGAAGTGAAAATGCAGAAAAGAATGTCTGTCTCATACAGTTTTTCACTGTCAGTGTTTACATTATTTGATACACATTAAGCTTTCAAATTTACTTTAAAATTATGAAGGTGTATCCTTATCTCATTGACATCATCTCTGATACAAATAAAAGCCTCAAAGCAAGCATGTTTGGTGGTACTTTCTTTTTGCTAACTCAACCGTGACTTACCTACTGTTCTTTTATTATTTAATTGAATGAAAAAATATTTTAAATCTGACATCAAATACAACAGTGGATAGAATCACTGAAATATCAGTAACTTTTGCTCCTTGAAGCATTATTCTTACTACGGCCTACTCTAGTTACTGCAGTCCAAGTGAAAATTGCTTGCCATTAAGACTATAGGCAGCAAAATATGATCTTGCTGTAAGAGTTCTATCTTATTTTGTGTATCTTGGCTATCAGCAGTGCATGGTGCTGGTCCAAAAAGGTCCCACACTTAATAAAATGGTATGAAACAACTGTTTCCAGCAATTAACCTGTACCTGCAGATGAACTAGAAGGAGGATCTTGACTAGTCGAGGGAAGATCTGACTCATCAGATGCTTGAACAGATTCTTCTTCTTGCTGGCTATCAATTTCTAAGCCTGCTTCTGACGTAATTCTAGAAGAGAAGGAGTGTGAGGAAAAACATACAAGTGTATTCACATAGTTTGAAAAAGCTCAGCAAAAAAAAATAATAAAAAAAATAGGAGGAATAAAATTATAACCTATCCCCTTTTAGATCTGCAATATTTGATCATAATACGAAATATAGAAATTATTGTAAATATCTAAAATTGCACTTGCAAAGTGGAAAACAAATAATTTGTCTATCAAATTCTTAAGTACTATTTATTCCCTTTCCTCATCTTTTGTACTTGCACTGCCTTAACTGAATGACTTCATTAGGTATGCTTGCTTGTAATACGGAGTGTTTTCGTCGTTAACAGGAACGCTTTCATCTTTATTATTCAAACCCTAGTCCTTCAAACTGAGGTATTTACCATCAGTATTTGACTACTGCAGAGCACTCTGCATTAAGAAATACAGATTTTTTTGACTTTTTTATTACCTCTGTTAAGTCAGAGAGAGTAAATCAGAAGAAAATCTTTGGTTTTAGACAAAAGGGTCAGATTGTACTACTTCACAAAATTACTAAATCCTGTTTGATCTGTCCTACCTCTCAGAACAGGTTAAATTGAAAATGAATCACAGGCATACCTGGATGAAAACAAATCATTAAAACTAACATGACATCAAGTTGTAGTGAATCAAACAAATCATAGTTTACCCTTCAGATTCTGCCTCTGCAAAAACTTCATCCCCATCATCACCCACTCCAGCCTCTGTAGTGGTGGACAGATTGCCAGTAGATGTTGTAACCATTGGAACAGACTGAGAAGCGTGCTCGGAAGCATCCGCTGATGCGCTTTCAGTAAAAACTGTCACTGTACAGGAAAGGTAGTTTAATTAACACTGAGTTAGTTTTTATTTCTACAGAAAATCTATGGAAATCTAAAAGGCAGATAAGGGAAGGGGCTACTGGAATACTCAAGGCATAACAATAAGCACTGTAGCAACAATATCTAATTCTTTTCTGAGAAGTCAAGGTTTGCAGCCTTTACTTCAGCCTGCAAGTTTCTTGCCACTTACCTGGTGCTGCTACTTGTAATGGTGTTGTGGGAACACTACGACCCCCTGATTCTTCCTCATGAGCAAGGAACAGAGGGGTTTCATACATGCCTAAACCTGCAACACAAAGTTTTAGTGACAATTAAAATAGCCAGCTAAAAAAACAGATTAACTACTGTCTTCCTTCTGTACACTTAATGGAACCCAGTGATTTGTACTTAAATATGGAGATTTTTGTTATTTTGTTTTGACTGTCAAGGCTGATTATGATTTATTGAAAGGTAAAACCTTGATGAAAATAATATTATTTATTTTACTTTTATCCTTCTCTTACGCCATTATTTTACTGTGAGCATTCTTCAATGAATAGCATACTGTTCCATGCTAACATGAGATGCAGGGGAAAGGGACTGATTCAGGACAACAACAAAGACAATACAGACTAAATTGCTTGGCTATCTCCTAGCAGCTGAGGATATATCCCAAAGATTTCTCTACATTTGCTGTTTTACTACAGGAAATCCACAATTAACAGTAAAATTCAACTTAAAAACCATTCCTTCATATTTCATTTCTCTTTACATGAAGTTTCTCGTGTCTAGCAGGCAATGTGTCCTACTTAAAATTTCAGTTTCTCTGGTTCATAAAACCACAGAATCATTCTACTTTTTGAACCATATTACAAGTAGAAATGTAGCAGCTTCAAGGAAACACCTTTTCACTTTCCATTAGTCTTCTCCCTGCTGACAATTATTTAAGCATTGCAGGTTTCCAGTACCAGAAGTGGAACTGCATTTTATTAACTGCAGTATTTGGTTTTCATTCTTAACAACCATGGAAGTACAGAAATGGTTTACCTCCTTGTGATGCAAGCTGACCAAGATCAGAATGACTTGAACTAGTTTGTGGCATATCTTCAGGGGGTCCAAATCTGAATCTAGGAACACCAGCTACCTGAGGGGAACTATTGAAATAAAGATTGAAGGAATTTTGCAGGAATTTAAAGAGAGGACAACTTTTTGACCAAAACAAAAGCACAAATTATACATAAGACAGAATTAATTAACACTGACCATAAAAATCAGCTAAACTACTGCTAATTAAATAGCAATTAGTTTCTCAAACTTATTCGGACTATATTCAAAATCAGTAAAACAGTCCTGAAGACTATTCTTCAACCTATGAATTCTCACAATTTTAAGTGGATTGCTAAATGTGTCCAGAACCATCCCAAATCCAAAAATGGGGATAATTTTTCCTGCTTTTACTGGTAATATTGACAGGGTGGGGGGAAAGAGAGGGAGGAGCAGGGAAGGAAATTAAATAGAAGAACCTGTGTTTTTTTTTTACTTCATCTCAAGTCAGTAAATTACAATACATTAGAGATTATCTGCCTCCTAATTTGCTAGTAAGTTATGACACACAATTGAAATGATCACTTATTTGTAGATGCAGTCATCTACCATACTACTAGGAAGTTTTAGCACATTACTCCAATCACAAGTTCATTTAATTTGAATTTATTTTCATTCCATTGACAAATAGTTATCTTGGTGATTTGGGTTCCCCCCTCCCCCTTTACATCTACTTACTGAATGGCTTCTGCAAACCCATCTGTACGATGTGGAACTACAAGAGTTGGTGTACTTGGAACTGTTCTGTCCTCATCATCAAAGAAGTGTTGCTGCTGGGAGAAAAAAACAAACAAAACCAAATATACTGATATGAGAGCCTACAATGTATTTTCAGTTTCTACCAAGCCAAGTTAAAGGTTAGTTGGTTTTTTCACATAGTCCAGCAAAACAAAGACAGATTCAGCTCTAACCAAATTCTTGTCCAATTTTAGACATCTGAATCTGAGCTGCTTATAGATTGCTCTTACAGGTGATAAAAAACCCCAAACCAAAATAAAATCCATACCCTTGCAGGGCACCAATCTTTCAAAGGATTTTTAGTCACCTATTCCATGAGATGAGCCTTCTATCAAAATGCCATGTCTCCCTGTTGACTACAAAGGATCTTAAGGCAAGTCATTCATACATAGATCAGAAACATCTGTATTAATATGGATTGCTGTAAAGTACCTAGCACATGGGACTTTTCACAACGGAATCAAATTATCTGTTCCCTCTTCCGTCGCCCTCCATGAGGTATTTTCTTCATTTCCACATCTTCCTCCCATGCCTTTCAAACCTTTCTCTCCAAAATACCCGTAAGGTCCCTCACATGTGCTCATTTACAGTCCAGGCAAAAAGGAGTAGGTACTGAAGTCAGTTCCAAGCAGAAACTGAACGATGGGTACATGCAAGCTAAGCAATATCAATAAAATCTGAGCTTTTGACCTCAGAAAAGATACTTTTTTAATCAGTCGGACTCTCTCACCACCCTCACTGAACTTGCATTTGTTCTGTCAAATACAGCTGAAGTTGAATAAAGGGTTAAAAATTAACTGAAGGAGACAGACAGAAAGCATAAAATTAGCCTTGTGGCTTTAGAATGAGGCTGAAAACACTTGATTTTTCTTTTACAGTAACATATCCACTTTAAAAGACTGATTCTAAAAACAAGTAATCAAAACTGCCTTAGACAAAACCAATTCAACCTCTTTTGGAGACCTTTAGCTTCCTGGGAGTTTTCTAGTATTTGCCTTTCATTACTACAGAAACTAACAGGACTAAGATATTTTCTGCAAGACTACAGAAACCATTGCACCCCTGAAGTTAGCAGCTAGGCTTCTTTAAAAAGAGAGTTATGAATGTTCCCTCAAACCAGGTTTTTAGCAGTAGACTTTCTTGTACTCACCATCCCACCTATACCAGGAGTTAGCTGAAGTCCACGCCCCACAGACTGTCTTCGAGTCATCTGGATTCTCTTTATAGTAAAGAAAATAATGAAGTCATGTGAATGCTTTCCTGGAATTCTAGTAACATAAAATTGTTCAATCAGAGCCAAGGACAGTGGCTAAAAGAGTAAGTGTAACAATTATATGTCTGTGTACAACACTGCTCAGTACAGCATCATACCATCTTAAATAGACCATGGTAGCAGCTACTCTACGTCTTGTATCTGCTGCCTGGTCTAACCATGAAAGAATCATGTAGGTTTAAATTCCGACTTTACTATTTTACTCAACTTTCTACTGAGGACAGAAAACTTCAACACAGAAATATTGTGGCCCCAAGCCTCAAAACAAGTTAATGGTAAAGGATCATTTCAGTCAGTGTACTTTTGCAAAAATCACGGGATGTTTTAATTTACAAAATATGTAGGTCTATGTCAAAGCATAATCTTGGGTCAGACACTGACTGACTCATGACTGATAAGGTTTACCTTAGAAAATGAATGGCAACATTCCTTTGTACAATCTGCACTGGGGCAGAGACTAATAAAACCTCCTGCAAATCTATCTGAGTTACAATCTATTCAAGAACAGCTTTTGCAGTAGAAATATCAGCAGTCACTGACTGAAATAACACTGGTATAATAATTTCAAGATACAAATCCATGATGAGTGCCTTACTGCCTTTAATGTTCCCTGACTGGCCATTATTTGCAGGATGAGACACGTTAAGTCAGTTTGCTCAGCTACCATTTTTTAGGATACTAAATAGATGTAATCTGCTTTTACAATAGGCAGAATACTTGGGTTTTACTTAGAAGAAATACAGTAATTAAAGTCTTCTGAACACTAGACATAGTTTATACCTGTACTGGGGGACCCAGTTCTTGAGGAGGAGCATGAATAGTTAGGCGTGGGGGCAGTGGATGTGGTGGTCTGCGTGGTGACTGTGGAGGCCGAGGGGCTTGTCTCTCTGAGGCAGATGATGGCTGCTGTTCTCTTGAACTTTCATGAGGAAAAGTGGACTCCGCAACACTTGTACTCCCTTCTCCTAAAACATACAGAAGTATATAGGAATAAACCTGTGCCCTCCAAACTCCATGAAGGCAAGCCTTCAAATTCTGCTACCACATTAACAGAGACGTTTTCACCCTTGCAAGAGCGGGGACAGAGGACTTGTGCCAGCTACATCAATACTATCACGAAAACAAACTATTGATTATTCAAGTGCTGATAGAGATTAATCTACTGAGCCATCAACAACAGTTTCCAAAGCAACCAGAGCTTGCAGGATTTTCAAAGGAATGTAGAATAAATCCAGAAAAGAGCATTTCAAAAGAATCTACATTTCAGGTTAAAATGGTCTTTAGCATTTTGCCTTATATTCTTACTTTTAAGAGTGTATTTTAACACCTGTAAAACAGCTTCTACATTTTTCCCCTGTACATGTTTGAAGAAACATGGAATAACCATACCACTATTTTGAGAATCTGCTGCCCTCTGGTTGCTTTCACCTCCTCCCATGCTTTCTTCGGTTTCTGTTCCAGGATCTGTACCGTCAGCACCCTAAAAACCCCACATAAATACAATATGAGTTAGTACTAAACAATTTGGAGGCTGTAAAAGAGAATATAAAAGCAGCACAAGAATATTCAGAAAGTAAACTATATTAAAATCTTAAAATATTTCTGCAATTATCTACAAAATCAGATAAATGTATACAACTGTGTGAAATTTCTGAAGTTTTACATATCTGTGCATACACAAATGTGAACAACGTAGCCATCATCATTTAATAATAGACAATGAAATATCCAAGCTTTTGAAGAAACTGCCTTACTAGCTTGGCAACTACAGTATTTGTTGCTGGCTCCTGTACTTTGCATTTTCATTCAGCCCTCAAACATTAAAAGTTGATTTTTCTTGTGAAAACACCAGTTGTAACAGAAATTAGTATCACCTACTAGCAGCCTCAATTTTCTGTGATGAATTCATACCAAGATTTTCTTTCAAGTATTCAAATCTGTGCAGATGCATTACAACACCAATGTATTCTAAGAAATGTAACAAACTATTAAAAAAAAAAGGTACAAATCTCACCTCAGCATCATCTGCTTCATATCCGTCATTACCATCAGCACTACCAGTTCCTTCATTACTGTCATCACCTTCATCTCCCATTCCTGTGTCTTCATCATCATCCTCATCTTCCTCTTCCTCGTCCTCGTAGTCCTATGATAAGACCGTAATAAAAGCCTTAAGGAAGTGTAGAAAGGATAGTGGAAAAATTTCAAATCTTGAAGTGGTACACTTCACGTTGTGGTATACAGACCACCTCTGTCTGTGGATCTCTTCTTGAAGATGTTCAGCATTTATTAACCACAGTGTACATGTACGTACTTACTGATTGCTGTGGTAGGTTTACCTTGGCTGGGTGTCAGACACCAATATCAGCCACTCCCTCTTCAACAGGACAAGGGTGAAAAGTAAGATGGACAAGCTTGAGGATCAAGATGAAGGCAGGCAGATCACTTACCAATTACCATTACAAGTAAAACTGACTCAAGTCAAGGAAAATTAACATGTTACCAATTAAAAATAGGGAAACAGAGACTAGAACACCTTCCCCCCATCCCCTCTTCCCAAGCTCAACTTTACTCCCTCCTTCCCACCTCTTCTTCCTCCTCTCCCACACCAAGGAGGGCAGAGGGGACAAGGAATGGAGGGTTGTGGTCATTCCACAACAGTTTCTCTCAGCTACTCCTTCCTCCTCCAGCATGGGTCTTCTCCACAGACTGCAGTCCTTCAAGAACTACTCCAGCAGTGGGTCCTTCCCACTGAAGGACTGCAGTCCATCAGGATAAATGTGCCCCTGCATTGGCTCCTCTCCATGGGCAATAGTTCCTGGCAGTAAAGCCTACTCCTAAGTGGGTTGCAGTTTCCTTCCGGGAATATCCTCCTCTCCACAGGCTGCAGGGAAATATCTGCTCCATTGTGGCCTCTTCCACTACAAGGAATATCTGCTTCAATGCCTGGAGCACCTCCTTCCCCTCATTCTTCTTTGACCTTGGTTTTTGCAGGACTGTTTCTCACATTCTCTCCCTCTCCTCACCCTAACACTGCCATGCAGTGTTTTGGCCTTTTTTATACATGTTTTCCCCAGCTGATGGGCTCAGCTGTGTCCTGCAGTGGGACCACTTCAAAGACAGATGGAACAGGCTGTGTCTGGCATGGAGCAGCCCCCAGCCTGTCCTCACATAGGCTACCCTTGTATGTTGAATAGTCATAAATAATCTAGAGGCACTGTGAAATTAAAATAAATAAATAAACAAAAGTCGAATTAGCAACACTACAAGTTCAAGCTACATAAATACAGACTATTTTTACAGTAAAAAGAAAAAAAAAAAAAGAGGAAGAATTGATTAAATCAGTCCTGCCAGATATCTTTAAATCTGATCAAAAATCATATTTAAAGCAGTTCAGAAATAAATTCCATAATATACATACTTCCTGCTCGCCTTCGTTTTCTTCATCATCATCATCTTCATCATCACTGTCAATTACAATGACATCATCTCTCTTGGATTGACCATCCTGAGATGAAGAAGTATTTTGTTGATCTGACTGAAGAGGTCCAAGATCTATTGGGATAGACTGGGAAGTTTCTTCACTATCCTCCATAGGAGCATACTCTCCCTGTGTAACACCCTGCAAGAGAGAAATTACCAGAAGAAAAAAATGAAACACAGCATATAAAATTCTTAAAATGTTCTTCAGGAAAGCATCCACTGTATTTCTAAAAGTTTCTTGTTTCCACTCCCATTTCTCAACCTCGATCAAATGGAGGCCTGCTGTACAACACAAATACATTTTGTCCTTCACTTTCAAATCTGATCTGGATGGGTGGCACCATTAGGGGTACTGTATTTGTGTGTAACACATTTGCATGCACATCCATAAGAAGCTACTGCCTCAATGTTTACCCATCTTTAAAAAGTTTTAAATGGTTTCCATTGGAAACCTGCAGGATCTGACTTGAGATTTCACTTCTAAAAATGGGGGGATGAGGGGGAGGAAGGAGGCAGGAGCTATTTCTGCTGAAATGAAGATTGTACTATTTTCAAATATGCTTACTTCTCCAATCGAGTCTTGTGAGTCTTGATTGTACGTTTGAGCTTCTACCTCGCCATCAGTGCTCTCTTCTGCTGTCACTTCCTCCTGAAAGAACATGTATTTTTCTTGTTTAAAACACACCATTAGCTCTACAGTTTGGTTCTTCAACACACCAGGGGTTTTATACTTAAAAATAGCACCCCATTTCTCTTTCCTGGAGAAATACAATTTGCCCATTCAGTCCACTGGGCCTTAGTATCTTCAAATCTTTTCAGGACCAAAAAAGAACCCTCAAGATTTCCCATTCCACCTTCATCCTCTCAGCTAATTAAGTGACAATGTTCTTGGGTGATTTTGTCCCTTTTTTCTATGCAATGTCCCTCTTGTACAGAGTTAACAGAACATCTTTGACTTCCTTAACATTATTCATGAGTTGCCTGTTTGAGGTTCTGTCTCAAGTTCCTTCCTTCTTTGCAGGACATCCCAACTGCCTCACACCAATAATTTCGCATGCCATCTCCTGTAAGCTTTTCCATGGAACTCATCTTTGCTTCCCTGGCATGTTCTCAAGTGTACTGCATTCTATTCCAGAATAACTGTAGATAATGACCTTCCAGACTACACTGGAAAACGTTTTAACATTTTCCTCCTCAGTTCCAGGATATGGCCCTCTCTCTTCCATCCTACTGTTCACTAGGATTTACATCAGTCATTGCAACTGGCATAACCTCTGCCTTTTATGATACTCAAACATAATTGCTTCCTCCCCAGTAGCTTAAAAAGTCATGTTAAGAATTAACTGTCTTGCTCTTAATATACTTGCTCTTCCCATTAAAATTTTCCAAAGGGACAGATTATGTAGCAGCATTTTATGTTCTTGCAAACCTCTGGTCCAACTCTCTGTATGTTTCTCAGTTTCTTTGGAAGAGGAACATCCACTGTTTCCTCTGAAATTTGATCCGAGTTTTCCACAGTGTTATCCTCCTCTTCCTCTCGTGGACGTTTAGACAGTGAAGAACTTGGGGTAGCTGAAACTTTAAAAAGCCTCTCAGTTATTTTCAGAACAACAAACATACAAAAAAGAGTATCAAAAGTTGTTATTTTACTCTGGAAGATCACTTCTTTTTCTGCATTGAATGATAACAAATAGAAAGAATCATCTTGTGCCATTTTCTGGGACATTAAAACATCAGCCCCTTTTCTTACAAATCTTATGCTCTCGGACTTAGATTCTGGTCCAACTCTCTGTATGTTTCTCAGTTTCTTTGGAAGAGGAACATCCACTGTTTCCTCTGAAATTTAATTTAAATGCCTAATTAACCCCAAATGTAAGCTTCGGGGTACAATACTTTTTCCAACATCTTTGCTTCTGACAAGTACACCTAAAAGTTAAAAAGAGCATCAGCTGGGAAACAACAACAGTAGAAAAAAAGCAGTTTACTTAAGTGTATTCTGGGGAATAACGTTCTACAGCAAAATCGACACTGTGTAGGGCAAACAAATATGCAACAGTGCATCACACTGAGTAGCTTTAGAATTCTATATTTTATATTCCATCTTAAGTAGCTTATTTGTGACCCCTCATGACCTGGCTCTAACACTACCATAGAAACAGAGGCAGCAAGGTTTAATGCATTAAATCCCAATGCTGCTCTGAACAGGTAAGCAGAGGTGAGGTTTTAGTTTTGTAATTCAAGGAATGCAGCAACAACAGCATTTCACAGGTATTGTTTCTGAAAGTTCAAGAAAGGAGCCTAACCCCAGAAGTTTGTAAAACCTACAATAAATTAAGGGGGGGGAAAAAAAACCCAACCCAGAAGAACAAATTCTTTTTCTGAAGTCATACCCAGTTTGACAAGGATCCAAACAGAGCTAATTAAAATGAATTATTCAAAAAGGTAGGCCTATAAAATAAAACCAACCTGTGCCAAACACTGCTGTAGAAGTGGAGGGCCTTTCTATTTGAGAGCTCTGTACAACTTCTACAATGGTAGGGGATGGCTCCTGATTAGCAGGTTCAATCTGAGGATGACTTTGCTGAGTGGGCTGCACAAAAGCAGTCGCTTGCGTCTGCTGCTGAACAGTCAAGATGGGCTGAGAGAGAGAGGTCTGAACGTTAGGACTGGTGGAACGCACAGACCCACTAGCGCTGCCGAACACTGGAACGTGCTCCACAGGTCCTTCCGATTGCATAGCTGAAAGGCAAACAGTAGCATATTCAACTGTCTTCATATTATCTAGTACAGTTCACATTTCAGAATGCCCTAATTAAACTGATACAATGTTTTGCAGATTGAGTTAACTATCTGAGGTACGTTCGAACTAATAACTACCAAGATTTCAAAGCAAAGATAGCATTTATGATTGCTGTAGATCCTTATACTATATTAAAATGCTTACCTTCCTGAGTCTCCACCTGTGTTGTAGGCATAACTGTGGCTGTTGGTGTAGTGGTAGGATTAGTGACTGTAGCAGGAGTAACCATTGGACGGATACTGGCTCGTGGAGTAGACTTATTCCCAGCCATTGCAGCAGCAGTCACTTTACTTGGAGTTGACACAACAGGAGTTGGTTTAATATTTGCTGTTGGTGGATCTGAAGTGCTAGCACTGAAAAAGAGGATATTGCTTTCATCATGGTAGTGCAGAAAGCGAATTTTAAAAACACCAGATGTAAATATATTATCGCAGCTGGGAATACTAATTTTTAAAGACTTAAAATTTAAAAACCTGACAAGGGCATAATGAATTATCTTCCAAAATTTATTTATAGATTATAAAAGAAAAATAGACATACTATGCCATCAGTAGCAATTTGTCCAGCTTACAGGTTTGACACATTTCTTCAAAGGTAATCAACTAGAAATCTGTAAGCAGATCAAAATGAGCAGTGCATAGCTTATACTATTAGCTGTGCTGGGCCCTTATTACAGTGAGTAATACATCTTACATTAGAACTAACTGATTCACTCAATACAGAGCAACATCATCTCCTGGTTGAGACAAAGATCAGACAAATTTTAGGAGGCATCTTTGAAAGCCTTGCTTTCAAAAGGATGCTGTCATAAGAACTGAAAGGGAATTTGTTATCTAAATTTAGTAATACAATAAAATTTACGATTTTAGCACTTACGCATTTGACTATTTTATCTGTTGTTAGAGCTGCCATCTATTTATTTTCATGTTTGAGATTCTTGCACAAGGAAGATTCCCCCCCCAAAACAAAAAAGGTTAAACGTAAAACTGTACAACTTCAAGAACCTTGAAGCTGGAAAACATTTAAAAAACTTGTTTTATGTTTCCTAGATACTGTATTCCTGGTGGTTAATATGACAATTTAACAGCTTATAAGCTTCATTAATTAAATGTAGCTGAGAAAACAGGAGGAACATATTATGACTATCAGTATCTTTAAAGGTGCTTAAGAAAAATTGCGAAAAGCCAGTGGTTTACTAAAAAGAAGAGCAACTAGGTAAAGATAAAACCAAGAAACACCCACAGAAACTCAGCAAAACCCCCAAACCCTTTAACTCACATTCCTCTTTCACCTGAAGCTGGAGTAGACTTGAGTGAGATTTGCCTCTGCTGTTCTGGGACCTATTAAGTGAAAAACAGAAGTATCATGCCATATACAAACAAAACAGAGCAAGCAATCTGGTAAAATATTTCAGCAACATCTCTTTACTAACAATCGTTCCTCTAACAGACTTGTTAGAATACCTACTCAGACTCAGTGATTATTGCAAATTCTCCAAAACAAATCATACAAGTCATACCAAGAATTTAAACCAGTTCAATAATTGAGACAAGAGCAGCTAGAGCCCATTATAATGAATGCATGGGTAAAAATACAAAAACGCAGAGCAGAGTACAAACAGTTCAGTTGGCTGATTCACAGTGAATGACATAACCTTATGCTTGTTAGCACTGGGAATTCTGACTATGGCAGGAAATGAGTTTTAAATTGAGTTCTGAATCCTTGCTAAAGCCAACTTGTGCATTTCCAAAACCAGGGGACAGTGGAACCTGAGTAAGCACAGTTTGTTGAGTTCATCGTTAAAGTGTTGGAGTCCTATAATAAGAATTTCCATCTGCTATTAAGGGTGTTTAGAGAAAACACCTTCATGTAAAGTAGTCCTGAGTTTTAACTACTGTAAACACAAAAGTAAGTTGGACAGTGGTGCTTGAGCAGCAGCTACAAGCCATGTAGTCAGCTTGTAGCTAAAAGCTACAAGTTCTCATTCAGCCATGGGACATGCAAGCTGTTTTTAACTCTCACACAGCTAGCTAAAAGGATTTTGTACCTTGTTTGTAGACTCTGGTGGCTCATCTCGCTGTTCATGGTGTCGTTCTTGCTGCTCTCTAAGCTCTCTTTCTAGACGGCAGATTCGACCTTCATACTGTGATTTAAGTGCACTCATCCGCACCTCCAATTCAGTCTTCTGCTCTTCTAATGAGCTGCTCTTTTGCTTCCACTCTTCATTTTCTTTTGTTAGCTGTTCTTTTGTACCTAATCGAATAGGAAAGAATTCAGTCTTGCCACTGTGAAGCTGCCTACTGACTCTCTGCATGCTGAATACCTGGCTGTTTTAATAAGTTACTGAAGCATTTTGAAATCTTAAAACTATTAAGCTATCAGCAGAGCATTTAGAGGTAATTTTAACTTTCACATGCCACTTTTATATTTCATTGCAATTAAATAAAAAACAAAAAAAATTAAAATATGTAATAAATAAACACAAAGAAGTAGTAGTATCAAAAGAACATGATGCTTTCAGCAAGCTCCGACACCATCATTTCTCTCAACACCAATTAAAAATAAGGAGGCAGTATGTTTTGCAACTGTATATTCAGGGAAGGCAAGACAGAAGTGAAGGAAAGAATTACCTGAGCTGTTAGTAGCATCAATCTGCTCTAATCAACAGTAGGATAAAAAAATGGGTGTTATCATGCTGGCTTGTGAAAACTAAGCAAAACTCTTTTACCTCCAGTGTACAGTTCGGTACATACTTTCATAATCTCCTGAAGGAATTACAATTTAATTTTTTAGAACAATTCCAGTAACATCTAATCTAGAAAAAACTTTTAAGTAAAATATGAATTAACCCATATTTTTGTATTTAGCATCCTGTCTAAACACTTTTCCATAGGATAAATCAAAAACCCAAACCAAAGACAATACCTTTAGGACAGAAAAAAACGTATTATACTACCAGCTAACTGTGCAATTTTCTGCTTGGCTGCAAGCAAGGTCTTCCTAGTTTTCTCTTCCTTCTCCGTGATCTGTTGCCTAAGCTGTTCTTCCTGTGTAGTCTTCTCTTGCAGATCTTGATGAAAACGAGCAAGTTCTGATTGTAGCTGTATTATCTGCTCCTGAAGATTTCTAACTTCAGCTTCCTTTTCTGCTATAGACTAGAGAAAGAGAAAAAGAGAGAGAGAGAGAAATTGAAAGAGAGACGTTGCAACTCTTGGCCATAACTAGCTACTTCAGCAAACAACCTCCAAGGACCTAGCATTAGCTGGACACTGTATTAAGGTTAAAAGGCTTCTTATCAACAACAGGGCAGTCCTCTCTGAATGTAATAGTTGAGAGAATAGCATTCTCTTCCTCATTTATTCCAAGAATAATGTGAGAGAGTCTACACATAGGATTTTAACCAGGTTTAAGGTCCCTCTGTCCCAAGGTAGAAGCACAAATAGGTTAAATCATGTATTTCTGTGCATAACTGTACACACTCACGCAGTAAACACACTCACATTCTTCAGTTACGCATTTAAGATTGCAGTAGAATACAATACTCTGAAATCGTTCTTTATTCTTACCTTGTTCACTCTGTTCTCACCTTTTGTAAACTTTCAACCTGAGTCTCCAAAGTCTTTGTCTTCACTTCAGCTTGACTGAGAGTGTCTTTCAGCTCTTGTACTTCCTGGAGAGAAACTTGTTCTTCTTGCTGTTCTACAAAAGACTGAGTTGATGCTTCGGCAACCATCTGAAATACGTCAAGCGGTATCAGGCAAAAGGGTACTACCTGATTAGAATGTCATTTTTTTTTTCCAGAAGTTTCTTTTGCATGCAAATTGATTGTTTTAAAAGTTCTGGGCAAAACCCAGGAATTCTAATAATCATAAAGTTAACAATACTGCAAATGATTAAAGTGATATGCAGCTTATGTTTTGTAGCAGCTTGAGCTAACAGCAGAATAAATGACATCATTTTCTGGTTTTCACAGATAAGAATTCGTACAGTATTATACTAAGGGAATGTGAAGATCATTAACTAGATTATATAGATATAGATATATGACTAAATGAAAACATATTTTTTTAATAAGCTTCTTATTTGCAAAGAAATTCTATCTACCTTATCATGCTGTGCTTTCAGCTCCTCATACTGAGTCTTGTACCTGCGCCCAATTTTCTTGACTTGTGTTATAGTTTTCACTTTTTCTTGTATGTCAGCCACTTTAGCATCTAGTTCTTTCTGCAAAGTATCCTTTTCTGTTCTTATTTTAGTTACTTCATCCTTAAGGCTCTGAACAAGGTTCTGGCTTGTAGTCAAGGATGCATTAGTTCTAAACAAGACAGTAGAGGAAGATGCAAATGAGATGTTCAAAATAATCAACACATTTCAATATTTCTCATTTATGTGATATCTGTAGTGAATTATGTTTTCTAGGATTTAGCTGTACAAACAAGTATTTGTAGAATAAAAATATTCAAATATACAAATATTTTGTAGAATACAAATTGTTCTACAATACATTAGTTTAGAGTAAGTTCAGCTAAAAGACAGTTTCTGAACAATTCTGACTTAATTTTGCTTGCATATTATCAAGGTGCAGTAAGGATACCAAAGGTTTCATAGTTGCATGGAGACAGTGAAGAAATTACAATTCCAGATAAAGCCTTATTTAAACTATATTGCTTTGCACAGAACTTTTTACTAATTGACTCATACCACACCTGGCTATTTCTGCTTTAAGCCTGCCTGTTTCTTCACTCATTTGTTGTATACGCTTTGTGTTTGCCTCCTTCTCTGAAAGCAGCTTCCGATACTCTTCAAGATCGGTGTCCTTCTGTTGACTCAATAAATGCTGAAAGGTTGAGAAAACAGTTCACACTTTTGTAAGATGATTATAAAGTTTATCTAGAAAATGTCTTTGAATTAGAGCTACTGCTTTTGCATTTTGATTTGGAATGCCTATGCATCAGAATAGTCTATTTTAAAGCTGCATAATCAATGCTTTACAATTCAAGTACATTTCTTGGCTCACTGTGGTTGTTTTTAAGAAAATTTAGAATTTTTTTTTTTTCTTTTAGTTACTTGGGTTGCCCCTCAACTTCTCTTTGAAAACATGCATTCTCCACCTGAGTCCGGGCTTTCCAGCGTTTGACATCTTCTTCCAACAGCTTTTTCTCCGCCTGCAACATTCCACTTTTTTCACTCAGTTCAGCATTAGACTCTTGTAGAGGTAGAATGTCTGCCTCAAGCTTGCGTACCTGAAAAAACACAACAGGAGATTAAACCCTCTGGATCTTATGAGACTGAAGGAAATTGAATATGGTAGGCCTTGAACAAGGATAGCAAGAGGGCCAGAAAGAGCAAAATCAACACCCTCAAGAAGCCCCAATAAAGCTTCTTTTCCAACTCTCTGCCTTTCAGTGGCCAGTGGGGGGCAGGGAGAAAGAGAAGGAGCAAGAGCAGGGGATTGATCTTCTGATAATATCCTTGTTACCGATATACATCTAGGCAAGGATAATCACTGATTCATTTAAATGAAACTTTAAACTTTCAAGTGTTCTAGGTGGACCTATGTCGTCTAAAATTCTAAATGGAAAACTTCCTCATTTATGTATGACATAAAGGAATAATCACAATCTAAATCATGTACTTATTATACTTAGTGATGGTATATCCAGACACTAACTCATCAGCTTGAATATCTAAAAAATTTACATGAACTTCAGTACAAACCTTTGCTTGAATTTGTTGTAGCTCTTGTTCTAGCCTCTCCTTCTCTTCTCTTAGCATCTTGTTGGTTTCTATCAGTACATTCATGGTCTCAGTCTTTTTCATTAACTCTTCATGCTGTGCAATGGTTTTTGCTGTTACCTTTTGAAAAGATTCAACTCAATTGTTTGTTTTGCTTGCACGTGCATATATACTTATCTGGATCTGGTGTTAACACCACCTTGGAAAGCTATTATGGCATTCATTATCCCACATGTACATCAAAACAAGTAAATACCACTTAAGAAATGGGGGATGAGGAAAAAATTAAGAAAAATTATGTTTATTTTCCCTATTTATATGATTTTGGAATTGCCACACTGCTTCACAGGATTCAGAAAAAGATCCTCCACTTGGCTATATAGCAACCCCAGTTTAAAAGCTCCCAATTCGTCCAAAATGTCGTTTCTGGGCACAGGCAGCAAAGCCAAAGATTAGAACATAGAGAACAGTCCTCTCTACTTACTGAAATCACACGCAATAATATCCAACCATACCTGCACTTTCTCCCTCTCAGCATTGAGACTGTCTTGCAGCTCCTGGAGTTCCCTTTCCAGGTGCTCCACTCTCTGACGGTAACGCAAACTCTCCACCTGGGCCACCTCAAATCTAGTTTCTGCAATCTCCTTTTCTCTACGTATAAATCTGCAGCAGGAAAACAAACAACACATCATGCCAATGAAAATGCAAGACAAAGCATTTTAAGTTGAAGCATCTTATATTTGAAGATCTACTGAGTATACAAATTGATTCAGAAAGATAAAAAAAAATCCTAGATAAATATTCTTGAAAATCTACATAAACCCACTGAAAACCACAATGAGAAAAAATCACCTCTATGAAACTTTCTTGCCAATCACATTTGCTAAAATCTGATTTAGCTGCCTGTCGTAATTGACTCACATTTTTTTCCAGAGAGTAGAAAGAAATCTCCTGCATTGTTACTGATGTAGTACAATCACCTCCTACCTAGCAAGAAAGTGCTAAAATGCTATATGTTATCAATCACAGAATACAAGATTGGAAGAAACCTCAAGGGAAACATAGGATACGATGTTGGAAGGGATCTTCAAATATAAAGTAATACAGAACTATTAAATTTGGCAACTAATTTACAGTCGCTGAGGGAAGGAGCCTAGAGATAAATTTACCTAAGAATTTCTAAGATCTGTTCCTGGGATTTGCCTTCTTCATTGAGAGAAACATTTACTGCAGTTGGCATGGCTTCTTTCATAGAAGTCACCATCTTATCACTCAGACTTTCCAGCTGTTCATGTAATAATCTATTTTGCTTTTCCAAATCTTCACAGCGGGATGCAAGTTTTGAAGCTTCATCCTGCAACAAAATTGTTCAACAGATGTGAAGTCTGTGGCTGAATTTCTGTTAATTAAAAAACTGAACACCGAAACCATAAGAACAATCATACCTTGATCATTCTCTCTCTCTCTTCCCAGGAGGCTTTGCACTCTAACAATTCAGACTCAGCTTTCTGAGCAGCTTCCTCTAGTTGCTGCCTTACTGCTGTATTCTTGGAAACTTGGTCTTTAATAGCCTGTAATGCTTCAACATCAGCAGCATGAAGCATTAATTCCCGTTCATATTTATTTTGAGCTTCAGAAGCCATCTTTGCCTGTGGAAAAATAGAAAAAAAATAAGACTTTGTTACCTTTAATGTTATATTTTTATATGTACAAAGAAATTCAAGTTCTAGACAAAATCAGTGAGCACAAATCAAAAAGAAAACCACCGGCCAAACCTCTTGTCATTCTCGAGTACAAAAAAAGGAAAAAAAAAAAAAAAAAAAAAAAAGGCAAAACAACCCCACCCCGATTAGCATAGAATGTTGTAGACTGTTTCCCTTAAACTACTGTTTTTAAGAAAAATTAGAATTTGAAATAGGTCTTTGAGTAGCTAGAGATAGGAATTCACTAAAAACAATTAATTACATTCCCCAATTAATTTTTTTACATAATGAACCAGACCTTAGAAACAGTGATCCATTGCACCCTCTGTTGTTTTCTTAAATGTGACACAAACTGTGCTTGCAGCACACCTTTATATTCAAAGTCAGTTTAGTTCATACTAGTACTTTCATCAGGTAGAAAAACCAAGCATTAAATAAGCAGCTGGTCACAAAATAAAGAATGTGCTCTTTCAGCACTTCTCTTGTTTCCAAAAGTCTCTGATTAGCAGCACTACCTTTAAAAAATGTTTTGAGTTCAACTGAAAAACTATCACTAAGTTTACTACCTCTGGCTAAAATAGGCAAATACTTCAAACATACTTGTTCTTGGCAGTCACGTCTGGCTTGCTGTTCATTATTTAAAGCTGTGCTGGCTCTCTGAAGAGCTTCCTGAACTTCCGACTGCACAGTTGACAGGCTCTTCTTTAGTTCCGATAGCTACAGTGATGGGGGAGGGAGAAGAACAGAAAAAAAAAACCAAAAACAAACCAAAACCACAAAACGGGAATTAAACCAAGACTAAATGGCAAAGTATTTTACAGAGTATTGAACACAGCAAGGCTTTGAATGAACTAAAGGGTGGTTATTTTATTTTTAGATTAAAGTGAGTATCTAAAAAAGAGGTAAATACTTTCAAGATTTTGACTTATTAATATACAGAACTCTTTCCTGGTAAAAATATATTGCTGTTATTTCGGAGTTGGGCCTGCAGTAATTTTAGTTGCAGTCATCTTGTTTCTTTCAACCTCAGTAAAAGCCCAAATATAAACCCGACAAATAAAGGACACTGCCCACTCTGACTTTAGAAGATGTGCACGCTACAGATCTGGTTTTGGCTCATGATTGAAAAAGGGTTTTCTGACAGCTTTCTCATAGGCTTTATCTCATGTTTTTTCTAGAAACTCTGCTCAAAGTTCAGCAAGATAGTGACAGCTTTAAATACACAATCACCCTAACAAAGTGATAAGGTTAATGTACTACTCATGTTTACAAACGTCTCACAAATTTAGTTAGCCTTTTTGTACATTCTAAAAGATTTAGTTTTGGACACTCCAGTACTGTGTGCGTGTGTGGGGGGAAAGCAGCTTATGGAATAATGTAAAAGCACTTTCTTGTGGACTCCCTACAAGTGAGTTTAAAGGGAGGGGGCATGCAGTGCATACCTGTTGTTCCATATTCTCCACAGCTTTACGCTTCTCCTCTTGCAATTCTTGCTTTTCTTTCTCTGACTCCATCAGGTTCTTTTCTAGCTGTGCCTGATACTCTGAAGACTCCTTCAAACGAGCTTCAACTGTTGCACGAACTTCCTCTGTCACCTTCATTAAAATCCATAAGAGATCAATACTTTTCCCTTTAAATATGATAATCTGATGTAAACTCAGTATTTTAGCAACAATTTAAAATCAGAACAGGAATTCTCACTGAAGATGTGGAGAATCATGAATAACATTGAATTTTTTTTCCTTTCCCCCTCCTCCCTCAATCAAAGCTGTAATACCTCATGAAGTACACCTAAGAAAAGTTTTAGGTGACTGCACTCAAATGTGCAGTAGCCAGCACATTTATTGCACACCAGAATCTGTAATATTGTTAAAGCATACCAAGTCACGATGAAATTTTTATAGTGACAGAACACAGCCAGCCAGAGAACTTGGACACTAGATAAACAGCACTCCACTGTCTACCAACACTTTATTTTTGGTGGACAATGAGAATACAGTTTCCCCTATCTATCTTATTTTGATATGCTGAGCAACTTGGAAGAAGAGGCTTCATTCTGTATTATTTTGGTGGAGTGTATGAGAGATTGGAAGGTTGTTCTTAAGCTTTTCCCATGAATACCACATACAGAGTGTTCTCTGGTATCAGTAAGGTCATCAGTGATGCAAGAAGGTGTGAATTTAACTGCTTTTGATTGAAAGCTACTAATATTTTTAACCATTGATCACAGGGTTATAAGTAAGAGTTTTTAAAAGTCAAATCTCCTCTTTCAAAGGAAGACATTGGTAGAATACAGCTTTGAGTAAAATTTGCAATACAACATTTTAAAACTATGGTGCAAAAGGTATGTGTTTCCATGATTAAAAGCTTTCTAAAATATGGTCTCTCTACATTATATTATAATGCCTTCCAAACTGACCAGCTTTTCTGTAATTCCTGTAAGTCCTTCAGACTGTACTGTAGTACAAAAAAAAGCCAAACCCCAAAACCTTACATTCTGTTTCTGGTTTTTCTCTAATAAACAGTGGTAACTACTTACTTGTTTTTCCTTATTAAGGGATTCCTCTAGACTAAGAACCATGGCTCTGTATTGTTCCACATTACTAGAACTAGTCTTGAGTCTCTCTCTCAGGTCATTGACTTGCTCATCAGCTTGTCTTAGTCGACTTACAAGATCATCCACATTTTCATTTGTACTAGGCTGACCTATAATATTAGAACACATTATTTAACTGATGAAGTTTAATTCAGCTTTTTTAACCATTGTTCTGTTAAAAACTAAAGCCTAGTAACATGAAAAAAATAAAATCACCCCCCCCCAAAAGCTTCTCTAAATTAAATTATCAGCCTTAACCACAATTGTGGCTTACAATAAAATTGGCTATTTAAAAATAAGGAACCTAATAGACTTAAGTTCTTCAAAATAAAAATAAAAGGGATCCTTTAATAAAAGTTTTGCTTTATTTTTCCCCTTTGTCAAAGGCTGCTTGGACATGAATTTCACTTTAGCAAATAATCCTGGTTATCATTTGTTTGAATATGCGACTGTAACAATGATGAGGTTTATTATTTCATGTACTGTCCTCCTAATTCTAAATTTTTACGAATTTTACCATTTTGCAGACAGCAATATTTAACATGAAGAGAAATTCAATGCAGAAAAATATCCTACCTTTCCCTGGAGCCCTCTGTGATGACTGAGATGTTAGCTGAGCCTCCGTATTGTTAAGCTGCTGTTTCAACATCGCAGTTTCCTTCTGAGCATTCTTTAAAAGTTCCTTTGTGTTAACGTGACGGTTTGTCTCCGTCTCAAGTTGCCTCTTAAGATCAAGGATATGAACCTGAAAACACAAGGTTCTTAAACTTGTAATTATTCACAAATGGCACAAAGACCAGCTATGTTTACAAGTTTCACAGATGAAAAACAATGCACTGTAAGATGGCAGAAGACATACAACTCTGTCTTCATTTTCACTGAAACAAGTTTAGCATATTTATACTTACCTCTTGATTTTTGGTAAGGGAATGTCTTTGTTCCACCTCACTTTCTAGTTTCTTCTTCAGCTGAGATATCTCACGCTCTAGCTTTTCTATCTGATTATTGAGCCTTTGTTTTGTATCTGTTTCAGACTTTTCCAGTATTCCCTGATAAAAGACCATAATGCACAATGCTTACAATACACTTCAATAATCCATAAAATAATTACTGCAGAGAGCAAACAATAGTAGACAGATAAAATTATGAAAAGTAGCACTTAAAACCTATGACTTAGTTTTGAAAGATTTTTTTAAAATATTGATAGTATTGTTAGGAGAAAATCTATTACATATGCAATCTAATTCCTGGGATTAAAGAAACCCAAAAGATCTAGTACAGAAACAGAATTCCATCACACAATAAAATGTTCAACCTTAAGTATTTATACTCTAAAAGCCAAGATACCTTACAATAGAAGATATAAAAGTATAAATACACCCTAAAATAATAGAAAACTAAACTACCAAGGCACCAACTAGTAAATTTTGCTGTTACAAAAATTAATCTATAGACGTTTTAATTTAATTTTGGTTTCATGTTTTAGTTTCATTTTATTGTGAAAACCCTTCTCAACAACTCAGAATTTTCAGGACTTTGCCCAAGTAAATAACAGAGTATCATATTGTAAGATAGGAATAACACACTTGCTTAAACAAGTAGCTCAAGTATTTTATGTTCAGAGGCAACTGGAAACAAAAAAAACCCCCCAAAAAAAACAAACAAAAGATCCAATTCGATGACCGTTTTATTCAATTTCTAGGAGCGTCTACTGAAAACTCTGAAAGACAGACCAGACTTGCACACGAGAATAACGCCACATACCTGAATAGCTCGCAAATTAGCAAGCAGCAAATTCTGTCCTCTTTGTTCAACTAATAGCGAGTCACGTTGCTGAGTCAAACGCACGTCTGACATCTTCAAGATATCTTTCTCTTTTTTTAAGTTTTCTGCTCTCACCTTTAAGACAGCAAATAATAATAAGCACTTTGTTATCAATCCCAAATCTGTCCATTAATCTTATTTTATGACTAATTTTTTTTGGAGGAAAAAAAGCTTTAAGATTATAGATTTTAAATCAAAACTCATGCAAATTAAGCCAAGAACAGTGAGAACACAACAGTGTGACTAATCACATTGTTTTCCTCTGTAAACTGAAACACCTTCAGAATGTTCTTAGATCTTCAAGCAGTACTTGAAGATATTTTGCAGAGTATTACAAGAGTATGCACCAAATATACAAGCACACAAGGTTTTACAAATTTAATAGCTAATGCACTCAAAAAGCCACACATTCAAGTTCTCACAGGTTTCAAGACAGCTGTAAGAAAAACTCCAGTCCTAACTTGGAATATCTAGCAGTATAACACACTGTACTACTAACCTCTGCTACCGCCAGTTTTTCATTAGCTCCCCTCAGGTCTTGAGTCATAGTGTTAATTATCTGCTCTTGCTTCTGAGTTGTTGCTGTGAGTTTCTGGTTTCTTTCATGCAGAGATGTTATTTCTCTACGATAGCCTTCAACGTTATCCTGCAGCATTTCATAACTTCACAAGGAACAACAAAGCAAAGTATGTTTGTGACATTAAATTGATTTTAATTGCAAAAGGTGTACATATACAGCTACATTTCACGTTCTTGTGCATCAGTTTTCACATATGTGGCTCACTCAACTAGAAGATACATTCTTGATCCCATCTTCACTATTTCCTTTGTATTCTTTAACAAAATAGATAAATATTAAACTGGCAACTCTTCCTAAGTAAATCATACCAAGCAGTCAACATGACAAGCAGTTAACATGATTCTATTGACAAAGAACACATACTTAAAGCAATGAAAAAAAATAGCTGATTTACCGTTTGGAGGCAAACTCCAGCTGTGTGGATATCTTTGCATTTTGTGACCTCAAGTCTGTGACCTGCTCCTGCAGCTTTTCATTTTGTTCATTCAGCAACTTGTCATTCTCTGCCTTTTCTTTTTTATAGTTCTCAAAAACTTCCTGTAACTGCATCAAAGAACAGACATTAAAGTGCTTACAAGAAAACAAAAACCAAAAAAACCAAACCAACACAGTGATAGCTTTCTACAATGCTTATTGGAAAATATACCTGCTTAAGTGCAGCCTTAGCCTCCAGAGTCTCCACTGACTCAGGCATTGACACTGAAGCAGGAGTTGACATGGCCTGAGGCAAATTTGAGCGCTTTGGAGTAGATGTAAGAGACATCTCCTCTGGTAACATACCTGAAGCTATAAAAAGACAAAGAGGATTTTAAAGGCAACAATGCTTGCCAAAGCAGAACGTAATATAACTACACCAAAATATGGCTAACACTAACACTATTGACAGAAAAGTCTTGGGCTTTCCTGAGCAACTCATTCTTTACACTTACAATATCCTACCAGAACACACACAGTCACCACTACATGTCGGTCATTATGTTGCAAGAAGTTATTGTACTGTAAAAATAACAGCACATGCCTAAATCCAAATTCATGGGTTTTCCAGAGAGTAAGGATAAAAGTTGAACACCAGATTAACAGAAGTTGCTAGGTACCATTACAGTGCATTACTGAAAACTTGCAACAAATTACTTTTTTTTTCCTTCTTCAATGATGCAGAAACGTGACACTTACCTTGTAAAGGAATAATAGCTCCTGTGGTCTGTGCCAACAATATGCGAAACATATCCCGCTGACGAACTATAGACTCAACAAGCTGCAACTGATGATGACGCGATTCACGCAGTTTTTCTAGCTCATTGAGAGCTTCCTCAAGCTGATTCTGAAGCTCAGAAATTCTGAAACCAACAAGCTGTTTTCAGTAACATACTCAGTGAGGCATACCAAGATACCATCGCATTTTGCATCGAGTCCTTCGCTTAACATTTATTGCATCTTTGAAAGTTAAGCAACGCTGAGATTTTTGAGCACGCTTATAGGAAGACTGCCCTTTTGGCTTGCCATTTGTTAGATGCCAAAGAAAGTAGGCCTCTTTCATGACGAGCAGAATAGATGCAATTCTATTCATGTGAATAACTTCAAAACAGTCATTAGCATGAGCAGAGATTCAGACACAGAACTTTTAATACAGAATCACATTATCTTTGGGCTTTACAGCTAATGTATTAGATATGCACATTTCAATTTTTTGTTCAGCTATGGGGAATAAAACTTATCTTCCTTTTTGGAAAACCAGCTCTGTTGTGTGCAATCACATTCACTAAAAGATGGCCAATTGTTTTTACTTTGGATTTGGATGAGAGGACATATTACAAGATATACTGATATAAAGCCATTTTAACCTAAGCCTGAAAATAATGCTAATAACAATTTGCCTTTATGAATTACATAGTTGTTCACGAGCATATGTGCACTTATATATGCATGTGCACTCAATCAGAAGCAAAAATCTGAAAAGTGTTTGAATAAATCCCTGTTACTACATAGTATAAGCAGTTTACTAGAAGGGATAACTTACTTAGATGATGTTGTTTCTTGCTCCTCTTTTTCTTTAGCCTCTCCCAGCTCCCGAAGAGCCACTAAGAGACGCTGATTCTGCTGTTGAAGTTCTTCAATATTTCTGTAAGAGACTAGATGTTGAGATATCACTTCAGAAGAGCTACTGATGTCAGCAGAACTCACTTCTTCATCTCGAATCACATGATTGCCTCTAGCTTCTTCAAGTTCCATTAAAAGCACACGAATCTGAAAGGGAACATTCTAGCATAAGACTTGCACAGACTTAAAACTTCACTCTGAAAAACAATATATTAGATATAAAGTACTTGGAAATTGAGTACTTTTTCCTACAATATAAAAATTATTACAGTTGATAAATCCTTGTAAGATAATTACATTATACAAAAAACAGTTTGGAAACAGGAAACCATATCAAGATCAGAAGTGGATAATCTTTTTTCAGTTCTGCAAACATATCCCAAAACATTCCTATCAAACAAAGAAGTTAAATATTTTATACATATACACACACACACACACACACATTTTCTATGTCAGATGGTTAATAATATTATCTTAAAGCAGCATCACTTATTGCATTTTACATCGCTTATTGCAATTTTGTAAGCAGAAATGTAAATGCCATGTTGTCCTAAGGAGAAACTTTTAACATCACTAAGGCTTTTATGACAACCAAACTCTACATAACTTTGGCTGAACACATTTCCAAGTAAACTTCAGAAATTCAGCAACATGTTAATAAATAAATTACAATAGTACATTTTAATCAGAGCAACATTTGTTCTACCTGCTGTGAAAGATCTTTTACTTGTATTTCCAGTCTCTGGTTTTCTCTTCCAAGCAGAGAAGCATGCTTATTGGCTTTATCAGCATCCTCCTGCAATCGCTGGATTTCCTGCAAGCATACAAACATTAAGAAACACATAGCAATTTCACTTAAACACATTCCTTTTCAGTAACATCAGAGACATGCCTTGTGATTCAAACTGTGCTTTACTACTTTAGAGGTTAAACTCCACATATTTGGGATTCAAAAGCCACGCTCTTTTATGCTGTATTAGTGTATGTATTAAAATTAATGGGAAGTGAGCACTGAAGTCCAATTTTATTTCTTTGGATAGACAAATGCTAATCTTTGTTTATAAGGAATTCTACTCTCCCAGAAAATCAGGGATTTTAAGTCACCATATTTAAGCCTTCACTATAAAAAACTCTGAAAAAATGTTGGTTTTGTGAAATAATTTATAAAGTCTAATAAATTGCAAGCTAGAAAGATCGACAGATTTTCCCATCAAAAAAAAGCAGATTAAAAGATCCATTTTACACATTTACTAACAGCTATTAAGAAATTTTAAAAATCTTTTTTCCCCCCAGTTTTACAAGGCCCTTTATTTTATACTGACCTTCATAGCTTGTTCAAGCTTTGCAGACAGACTAGCAACAGCTTTTTGTGAACGCTCAAATTCTTCACGCTGACGTTTTAAGATGGGTGCTTTGGCTTCTACTTCCTGCACTATTTCATCCAAATATTTATTGATTCTCTTATTCTCCAGCTTTTCCAAAAGTAATTGATCCTGAGTTTCTACATAGGCATTGTACAGCTGCAACGAAAGAGTTTTGCGTTGATTTTTTGTTGTTGTTGTTATTGTTTGCTTTTGATACATCTGTACAGACCTCTCTCAAAAAAAAACCCAAAAAAACAAAAACCCGCTGCTGGTAATTACACAATTTCTACCTTAAGGCAGTATAATTTTATATAGCTCAAAAACTAGTTAATTCAGAGCAACAAGTCGGACTTTCAAAACAATGTATTTTTAGGACTCATACCAGGGCAAAGCAGTTATCCATATTAATTTTAAAATGGTAAGCTTTTATAGTGAAATAGTATGCAATAAAAGAATTCTATGTAAAAGGGACAAATCTTCAGCAAGAGAATAGAAATATCAAAACTAGTATCACAAAAGAAAGCAGCAAGCACAGAAGTGACAAACAAAATGAAAATACAGATTTCATAAACAGAACTATAAAAAAAAAGCAAACAACTCCATAGCATGTCTGACTTGTCATTATGTTATTTTTTCTGCAAGTAAAAGCCAAATGCACAGCAGTACAGATTAGAAAAACATACGTAAATAAGAAAAAAGAAAAGCTCCTGCCAAAAACACATACAGAAAATAAGTTTATGTGCAAATATTTCAGAAAAAGAACTTAAAGACCCTACAAATATTTTGATATACTGAAGAAAAACTGTAAGGTATGTTGAAAAATATCCCAATGACTTAGCTAGTAAAGTCTGCCTCAAACAAAAAGATTTCATTGCCTTCAGTCAGGGATTACACTAA
Source organism: Nestor notabilis (assembly GCF_000696875.1). NCBI lineage: Eukaryota > Metazoa > Chordata > Aves > Psittaciformes > Psittacidae > Nestor > Nestor notabilis. The sequence goes on along the minus strand of NW_009933816.1, from coordinate 2,634 downwards.
ATCCAAAACAGTAAATGAAGTCTGCACCCTTGCATTACTAGCATATCTCTATTGGCAGTACAACAGCCTTGAAATTGAAGAGTTTATTCTCACTTACCTCAGTTAGTTTCATTCCAGGCTTGACTACTTTTGCTACTGCTGCAGCAGTGGGAGACATAGCTGCCAGTTCCTCCTCAGACAATATGGCTCCTGAAGACATAATGTCAATTACCATTAAAAAGCTGCAATAATTCCCATCATAAATAATCTTTGTTAATATAAAGAATGTCTTCATATACCTTTGTGCTTTATAACTACTGTATTTTAAATTACTATGTTAAGCCTTTAAAAGCTACTGGTTTAAGAGTGTTCTGTAATCTCTATTATACATACACAAGCGCAAGTAACTGGTATTACATAAAGTATTCCTTGTCATATGTTATCAACATCTGACTAGTCTGAAATGCTTAAAAACTTTTACTATTAGACTCTTAAACTTTAGATAATTTCTGAACATAAGCAATGGAAATAGCTGGAGCAAAGCTTAACATTAGATTTCTTAGCAAACTGCCAGAGGTTTGGAGTGGCAGAACACTGGTTTACTTTCATTAAATTAACATAAATTTCTTGCCTCTGTTCCTTCCTGCTCTGCTCTCTCTTTTCTTCAGAAACCACTTACATGAAGCAGACAATTATTTAAAAAAAGATAGACCTATAACAGTGGATATTGAGCAAGATTTAATGTTAAATGGAAATTTAAGGAGCTTTTTCTGTTGCCTTTTTTTTTTTTATTTTTTAGGAGGAAGATAATTATAGTTTATCATCTGTACTACCTGATGATTCAACCTTATGGAATTGTTTCCTCTCCTTTTTCTTTTAAAAGGTAAGTCAGATTAACAAAAGAACTTAAAAAACATTTCAACAGAAATGCATTTTTGTAGTGGAGAAAAAAAAAAAATTTCTTACATATACACACACACATATGAAAAAATGACTAAAGATGAATTAAGATTAATGCTTTCACTTCCTATAGAAATTCAGCAGAGTATTTTCATGAAAGATGATACAAAGCCTGAGGCTTTATATATTTTAATTCCTAGTGTTATCCCTACCTTTGCGCTTTGTAGCAGACAGTAAATCATTAGCATTCTCCAGCTCCTTTTCCAGTTTACTGATCTTCTCTCTCAGTTCTTTTTCCATTACAGCTTTAGACTCTTCCACCTCAGCCAAATGCTCCTGCGTAGCTTTATTAGCTAAAATTAAATCAGACAAGCAGTTTGCTGTGTTATGGTTGTTTTTATTTTTTTCTTTTAAAATGATCAAAATGTATACACGTACCTTAAATTTAACTTTATATGATCTGCAGCTCATGCTGATAAGAAAACTCAGTAGCATGATGGAAGCATGAACTGCTGCCTATCACCTTTGTTTAGAAAAGGGCTAAAATATAAACTGTCCTTTTATCAGTGAAAAGGAATCTAAAACAGGAAACTAAAATGAAGACATATCTTGCAAAATTAGATCCTCTTATCAAAATCCAAAGTAAAATTCCAGGTAATAGCTGAAAATAGTTCCCCAACACTCTACTCCACATGCACTCAACTAGTCACATAAAATTTTTGTTACAAAGTCACTGACGACCATCCAAAAAGACCAATGAAATTCCTCTCATAAATGCGTCAAGGTAGTTACAAAGAAGCACAACTGCTCTGCTTCATTTGCCATTTCTCACTCACAGCTTACCTTCACCTGCTTCCTTCAGGAGCTTGTGCAGCTCTTCTACTGCTCCAGTCAGTTCATTGCTCTTCGCCTCTGAGTCATCAGCAGCACTCTAAATAAAAGCATTTTATTTAACCTTTTAGTACATATCAGTAGTGACTATATTTTTATAAGAAAGCTCAAACTGACTAAAAATTATGAACACACAGAGGGTTTTGAGTAAAATGCTGAAAGATTTACCTAAACTGGACAATTCTCTTTCCACTCAGATTCAGTCTCACTTGGATACAAACTGCCCATCTGAGAGTAAGAAGTGTCAGATATTGATTTGCTATGAGAAAGTCAACTAAAATGTATGCCCTTTAGCTGCTTCATGGCTGGTGCTGGCTTTGTTCTCTCTCACTAAAGCAAATTTGGAGAAATTTTGAGTCCATGATTTTGATAAATCTGACAAATTTAGTATTTTTAGGGAATCTTGTACAAACAGTTATGTTTCTTTGCTTCCAGTTAGAGATCTCGCAAGTGCAATACTTAAACAATTCTGCAAGTCCATTAGAGATAACTGAAATAAAGTTGATTTAACTTTTGCTAATCACCAAAGTCTCAGAGTAAGTTGTCACAAGAGGGCACTCTGTCTCAATGCTTTTAGTATCAGGTCAGACGAATGTCAGCAGTTACAAGTATATAGTACACCATACGTTAAGCAGAAGACAAACCTTTAAGCCCCTTCAAATCAATGATTCTAAATCCCCCCCCAAAAACTCCAACAACCACCATAACAAAACCAAATTAAAAGGTAAGTGGTAACGCATTATGCTCCATAAAAGTAACCTATTGACACGCTGTTCAATGAAGGGACATCAGTTTATAACTGATCAAAGTATTAACTTTGAACTCAGAATTAAGGAGGTGTCGTGGTTCAAACCCAGCCGGCAA
>NW_009933815.1:25168-25521 GCF_000696875.1 Nestor notabilis | reverse complement strand
GGAAGGGTCCGCTTTCGGAGCCCCCGTTCACCGCCCGCTCCCCCAAACAGATCAAAATCGAATCTTCTGGTGCTATCACCGTGGTGTCCACCACATGCTTTTACTCTGAGGAAAGCCAAAACCCGGATGTGGATGACACCGACGGGACCCCCACCAAGGACGAGGTGCCGCTGACACCGACCCTCAGCGGCTTTTTGGAGTCGCCGCTGAAGTACCTGGACACGCCGACCAAAAGCCTCCTGGACACACCAGCCAAGAGGGCACAAGCAGAATTCCCAACCTGCGACTGTGTTGGTGAGTGAGCGGCTGTGCTGGGGGGGGTCGAGCCCCCGGGGGGGGCATTTGAGGGAGGG
>NW_009933815.1:24444-24680 GCF_000696875.1 Nestor notabilis | reverse complement strand
GTTGGAACTGGATGAGCTTTAAGCTCCCTTTGACACAAACCATTCTAGGTTTGAATAATTCTATGAAAAAGCACTAAAATCCTGGGGGTTTTTGGTGTGTGTTGGCATCTGTTACACTTTGCAGCAAGCACTGGAGAATTCCCACCCGGTCCTTGCAGTTTACCTCCATCCGAGCAGGGGCAGTTGGAATTTTCCTCCCTAAAATACAGACACTCTCCCCTGGGAGGATTTGAGGC
>NW_009933815.1:21453-24365 GCF_000696875.1 Nestor notabilis | reverse complement strand
ACCCTGAACGGCACCAAGTGACTCAAAAGGCTTTTCTGGAGCTGCTCAAACTTTGGAGTTTCTCCCTGTGGTGCCAGGATTTAGGTTGCTTTTCCTTTTGCAGTGTGGTTTAGGGACTGGAACAGGGGGGATTCTCTCTCCATTTTCCCAAGGAAAAGCTGTTGGAGAAAGCAATGACGTGGGAGCCGAGGTTTGGTGCTTTATGAGGTGCCTGTGCTGTTCGAGGCTGTGCTAACCCAGCCTTGGCTGCAGGCTGTATTGATCCCTGTCTGGGCAGCTGCAGCCCAGCTGAGCCCGGCTTTCTCCTCACCCTGGATCCCCGCCAGTGAGACATGATGGCAATGGAAATCAGGGCAGTGAGAGCAGAGGGATGGGGGGACACATCAGACAGATCCGCACTGGGTGCATCCCACCCGCTGGTGTTGGAGCATCCCCGTGCACCTGGGATTGACCCCTTGGGCTTCCATGGATGCCGGGAACATCCTTTGCTTCCTGTGTCAGCACCTTCCCTCCCTAAAAGCTCTGAGGGGTTTGGTGCTGTGGGGGGTGAGGGTTGTTGATTGCAGGATGTAGCCCCAGCATCCTTCTCCCATAGCCCAGCATCCTTGTCCTGTAGCCCCAGCATCCTTCCTGGCACAAATCCTCTGTGCTGTGGTTGCTACCAGGATGCTTGGAGGGGCTGTGGCTGCTCAGGGAGGTTTCCATGTCCCCAGAGGGGCTGTGTGCTGATGGGTGCAGGTGTGAGCACCCATCCCCTTCTTCCCCAGCAGCATTCTAGTGTCTTCCAGAGCAGAAAGAGAGGATCCACCGGGGTGCTTAATGAACCCCATATGTGTCTTCCCTTCCCCGATGCTCATAGGGGGATATGCCACTGAGGAAACCCTTCATTTTTGGTGCAAAAGTGCTCAGTTTGAGGGAATTTGGGGTTTTGGCATCTTTGGGGGCAGAGAAGAGAGGTGCAAATCCCAAAATCCCTGTTCCCCTTCCTGCCTTTGCAGAGCAAATCGTGGAGAAGGACGAGGGGCCCTATTACACCCACCTCGGCTCGGGGCCCACCGTGGCATCCATCAGGGAGCTTATGGAGGAACGGTAAGGAATTGGGGGGCCCGAGGGTGAAGGGGAGACTGAGGGGTCCAGTGAGGGAAATTGGGGGTCCTGTGAAGGTGAATGGTGTCTGTGAGGATGAGCAGGGGCTCTGAGGGTGTGTGGGGTCCTGGGGGGTCATGTGAAGATGAGTGGGGGCCCAGGAGGGGTCCTGTGAGCAGAAATGGGGTCCCATGAGGTGAGTGGGGGCTCATCAGGGGTCCACTGAGGGCAAGTGGGGTCCCATGAGGTGAGTGGGGAACTCGTGAGCATGGGGATGGGTGAGCAAGGCTGATGCCCATTCCCTGGCAGGTATGGAGAGAAGGGCAAGGCCATCCGCATCGAGAAGGTCATCTACACGGGGAAGGAGGGGAAGAGCTCCCGGGGCTGCCCCATCGCCAAGTGGGTGAGTACCTGTGCCTCGGATCCTGTCCCCCCTCAAAACCCTCCCTCCCAGGGTAATGTTCCTGCCTGTCCCCTCCCTGCCTGGGGACCAGCAGGACCCTGCCAGTGGTGGCTGCAGCAGGCAGGATGCTCGATCTGTGGCTGGGAAGATGGAAGTGAGAGTGGTGGCCACCCCTGGGGAAACACCATGGGGCTTTCCCACCCTCGGCAGCGCCTGCTGAATGGCATGTCCATGCCTGCAGCCCCTGGGCTTGGGCATGACCCCCAGCGTGGCACCACAAAGCCCATTGGGGTGAATGCACCCGTGGGAGCTCCAACAACTCTGCCTTCCCAAACTCCCACTGCGGAAGGCAGCCAGGACCCAGTTTTGGGGTCCTCCACATAGAATCAACCAGGTTGGAAAAGAGCTTTAAGCTCATCAAGTCCCACCACTCCCCAGCACTGCCAAGGCCACCACTAACCCCTGGCACTGAGGGTCTGGTCTACAAGGTTAGGGAACACTTGCAGGGCCGGTGACTCCAGCACTGCCCTGGGCAGCCTCTTCCAATGCCTGAGCACCCTCTGGGCAAGGAATTGTTCCTCAGCTCCATCTAAACCTGCCCTGGGGCAGCCTGAGGCCATTACTGGGAAGTGTTTGCTGTTGGAGTGGTCTGACCCCTCTCGTTTTCCAGGTGATCCGGAGACACAACCAAGAGGAGAAGCTGCTGTGCCTGGTGCGGCACCGGGCTGGCCACCACTGCCAGAATGCCGTCATCATCATCCTGATCCTGGCCTGGGAGGGCATTCCCCGCACGCTGGGGGACACCCTGTACCAGGAGCTCACCGACACCCTCACCAAGTACGGGAACCCCACCAGCCGCCGCTGCGGCTTGAACGACGAGTAAGTCACACCACACCCCTGGTCCCGTTGGGAATGGGATGGGAAGAGGATACGGGGGGCGTGGGGGATTGCTTGCTGTTTTCAGAGCTGCCATCACCCCGCTGGTGGCTGATGTTCCTCCACGGTGTCCCTCCTGCAGTCGGACCTGTGCGTGCCAAGGCAAGGACCCCAACACCTGCGGCGCGTCCTTCTCCTTTGGCTGCTCCTGGAGCATGTATTTCAATGGATGCAAATATGCCCGGAGCAAAACTCCTCGCAAGTTCAGGCTGGTGGGAGATAATCCCAAAGAGGTGGGTGACACGGGTGGGGTTGTGGGTTTGGACTTCCTTTTACCCTCAAGTTTTGCAGGGGAGAGGCCAGAAAATAAGATTCCTTGTGGGATTTTTGATGAATTAGGGAAATCATAGAATCCCAGACTGGTTTGGGTTGGAAAGGATCTTAAAGCTCACCCAGTTCCAACCCCCTGCCACAGGCAGGGACACCTTCCACTAGAGCAGGTTGGTCCAAGCCCCTTTGTCCAAGCCGGCCTTGAACACTGCCCGGG
>NW_009933815.1:19540-21328 GCF_000696875.1 Nestor notabilis | reverse complement strand
CTTGATGAAGCTCCTTTTCCAGCATCCTTGTAGCGCACTTCAGACACTGGAAGCTGCTCTGAGGTCTCCAGCAGCTTCTCTTCTCCAGATGGGGAAATGGAAGCCAGCCTGGTGAAACCTGAAGGCAGGCTTATGTTCATGTCCTAGAACCAGGGCTTTTGGTGTGACAGCAAGTGCTGGTGTGGGGTGGCACAAATGGGTCCTCTCTAGAAACCCCAGGGAAGATGCCAGAGGGCTCATGGATCGAGCAAGCTGGAGCACAACAGGGGCTGAGGGTGGAGGTTGAATGGCCAAAATGTCACCAGGAATTTAAGCAGTGTAGTTTGTGCAGTGGAGGACATCATGGGAAGGGTTGGGTGCCATGTGGTGCGCAGGGGCTCTGTTCTCTGCTGCCAAACCCCCTGGGTGACATCCTCCTCTTTTCCCTGCTGCAGGAAGAGTTGCTCCGGAAAAGCTTTCAGGACTTGGCCACTGAGGTTGCTCCACTTTACAAGAGGCTGGCACCACAAGCCTACCAAAACCAGGTACTGGCTCATCCCCTTTGGAACACATCACCCAGCAGCAGGCAGAAACAGGGGCAAGGTGGTGGCACGTAGGAGATTTTGGATATCCAAAGCCTTCTCCTCCTTCCTCCAGGTTACCAACGAGGACGTGGCGATCGACTGCCGGCTGGGCTTGAAGGAGGGGAGGCCATTCTCGGGAGTAACAGCCTGCATGGACTTCTGTGCTCACGCTCACAAAGATCAGCATAACCTCTACAACGGCTGCACAGTGGTAAGCAGGGGGCTGGTGGGGCTTTTTGGGATGCTCTCCCTTGTGTTTGGGATGCTGATGGGGGCTGTTCGGCCTGGAGAAGAGAAGCTGCGTAGAGATCTCCGAGCAGCTTCCAGTATCTAAAGGGGGCTACAAGGATGCTGGAGAGGGACCTTCATCTGGGACTGGAGTGATAGGACAAGGGGTGATGGGTTCAAACTGAAACAGGGGAAGTTCAGGTTGGAGGAGATAAGGCAGAAGTTCCTCGCCTGTGAGGGTGCCCAGAGAAGCTGTGGCTGCCCCATCCCTGGCAGTGTTCAAGGCCAGGTTGGTCAAGGCCAGTGTGGACACAGGGGCTTGGAGCAACCTGCTCTAGTGGAAGGTGTCCCTGCCTGTGACAGCGGGTTGGAACTGGATGATCTTAAGATCTTTCCAACCCATACCATTTCATGATTCATTCTATGATTCATTCTGTGATTCATTCTATGATTCTGTGCTCCTTTTTAAGCCACTTAGCTGTCCCCAGTTGTCATCCCTGCATGACTCCATGGGCTGCTCCTCAGTGGTTACACACTTCAAATGATACCGTTCAGGTCTGTGGGGTGCTGAAGCCACCCCAGCTGGACTAAACCACGGTGCTAGCAAGGACCATGTGCTTGGGTTTGTCTGACCCACCCTGCAGGAGGTTCCCAAAAGCCGGCTGGGGACCACTGTGGGCTTGGTGGGGTGGGGTGCCAGGTTGTGTGGCTTCACACTGATGGTGTCCCGTGTGTCCCCCAGGTCTGCACGCTGACAAAGGAAGACAATCGCGTGGTGGGGAAAATCCCTGAAGATGAGCAACTGCACGTCCTCCCCCTCTACAAGATGTCCAGCACGGATGAGTTTGGCAGCGAGGAGAACCAAAATGCCAAGGTGGGCAGCGGGGCCATCCAGGTGCTCACATCCTTCCCCCGGGAGGTCCGCAAGCTGCCCGAGCCTGCCAAGTCCTGCCGGCAGAGGCAGCTGGAGGCGAGGGAAGCCGCCCCCGGGAAAAAG
>NW_009933815.1:19079-19503 GCF_000696875.1 Nestor notabilis | reverse complement strand
AAAGCCGCCGCAGAGAAAAAGAAGCTGCAGAAGGAGAAGCTGATGACACCGGAGAAGATCAAGCAAGAAGCGCTCGAGCTCCCCACGCTCCAGCAGAACGCAGGTAACGGGGGCAGAGGCGAAGTCCCGCCACCCTGAGCTGTCTGGACCACACGCGAGGGGATGGGGATGTGGTTGGATGCTGCATGGGGCATGTTGGGGTGCGGGGTGGCATTTCTGTTGTGCCTGCCTGGGTTTTCCCCATGCTGCAGGGCAGTGGGAAGCTCTGAGAGCATGGGTGTGAGTCAGTGCCAGTGCACTGGGCGATGCTGACCTCCACGCTTGGTTGGCAGCCCCATCATCACGGGGATTTTGAGTCCAGCCGAGTTGTTGGGGTCCTTGTTCCCCGCCAGTGGCTTTCCCGGGTGGGGGGTTCCCAAGGGGG
>NW_009933815.1:18486-18822 GCF_000696875.1 Nestor notabilis | reverse complement strand
TCCAGCAACCATGTGTTCCCCTCGCAGTTTCTCAATTACGGGACACCCCGTAATGCTTCGGGGAGCAACTGGGTGAGCAACGGCTTTGAGAAGAAGCCTGACGTCCCAGCCCTGCAGGAGAACCTCAACCACACCTATGGGAATACCAGTTTCCCTGTCCAGCAACCATGTGTTCCCCTCGCAGTTTCTCAATTACGGGACACCCCGTAATGCTTCGGGGAGCAACTGGGTGAGCAACGGCTTTGAGAAGAAGCCTGACGTCCCAGCCCTGCAGGAGAACCTCAACCACACCTATGGGAATACCAGTTTCCCTGAGCCCATCCCGAACAGCATCCG
>NW_009933815.1:17987-18231 GCF_000696875.1 Nestor notabilis | reverse complement strand
CCGCCATGCCCGGCACTGGTTTAACCCTGCCGACCATCCCGGCGCGCACCGCGGGGACGGAGCAGCGGTGGAGCCCTTTCAAAGCATCCCGGGGCACGTCTTCTTCCCCAGAGAGGACTAACACGGCGGAGGGCTCCTGGAGCTCCCTGGCACCGGGTTCTGGTGGGAGGGAGAAGCCCAGCGCCTTCGATGCTGCCGTGCGCTTGCCACCGCCACCAGGCAAGCAATGGCCCGATTTAGTGTG
>NW_009933815.1:17216-17534 GCF_000696875.1 Nestor notabilis | reverse complement strand
GAGTGCGCCCGCCGCGAGCTCCATGCCACCACCCCGCTGAAGAAACCCAACCGCTGCCACCCCACACGCATCTCCCTGGTCTTCTACCAACACAAGAACTTGAACCAGCCCAACCACGGCCTGGCGCTGTGGGAGGCCAAGATGAAGCAGTTGGCAGAGCGGGCTCGTGCCCGGCAAGAGGAGGCGGCGCGCTTGGGTCTCCCACCGGACGCCAAAGCCTTCGCCAAGAAACGCAAGTGGGGCGGAGCGTTGGCAACCGAGGCGCCCAGCAAGGAGAGGAGGGACTCGGTCCCCACACGGCAGGGGGGGGGGCACACC
>NW_009933815.1:16077-17154 GCF_000696875.1 Nestor notabilis | reverse complement strand
CAGGCGGTGGCCATCCCCACCAACTCTGCCATCACTGTGTCCTCCTATGCTTACACCAAGGTGACGGGCCCCTACAGCCGCTGGATCTGAGACGGAGGCAACTGCCACGGCCCCATGTTACCTCAACCCTCGGCAGCGCCGGAGCCCGGCGTTGCTTCGTGGTGCTTTCTCCTCAGGCGTGGGGGAGAAGAAAAGGATTAGAAATAAAATAGACAAAAAGAAAAAAAAAGAGAGAAGCAAAACACAAGAAGAACAGAGGAAAAAAAAAAACAAACCACCCATCCCACAGAAAGCAAACCCAATGTCCAAACAGCGGAGCCGATGTGGGCGCACGCCGTCAGAGGGCTGCGCTTGGCGAGGAGTTGGCAAACGGAGCAAACCTTGGTAAAACCAAAAGAGGACGGTGCTGTTTGAGGCTTTTTGGGAATCTCATATTTATATCTCCATGGTTTTTTTAATCCAGCCTCAAACAAACCACCCATCCCACAGAAAGCAAACCCAATGTCCAAACAGCGGAGCCGATGTGGGCGCACGCCGTCAGAGGGCTGCGCTTGGCGAGGAGTTGGCAAACGGAGCAAACCTTGGTAAAACCAAAAGAGGACGGTGCTGTTTGAGGCTTTTTGGGAATCTCATATTTATATCTCCATGGTTTTTTTAATCCAGCCTCGTGCAAAGGGCCGGAGGAGCCCGTAGCGTCCTTTGGCAAAGGAGAGGTTTTTAATTCCACTTAAAAATAATGCCTATTTATTGGATTTTATTTTATTTTATTTGTTACTCCGACCACAACGACGAAGCCGATCTTCGAAAGAGAAGCCAACATGGAAAATGAAACCCAACCTTGAACGCAAATCAAATACAACCCGATCACCAAACCAGCTTCAAGGCAAGAGGTGACCCCCTCCAGCTCCAACACACGGGCGCTGACGGGGTCTGGTGCTTCACCGTCAGCCAGACATGCTGAAAATCCAACTATTTTTTTGCCCAAGGACCTCAAATTACCTGTTTTTCAACTCGAGGAGTCCTTTCTTACCGCGAGGGACGTCCCGGCATGGCACGTCTTTGCTCGGCTCCTCGCCA
>NW_009933815.1:15767-16011 GCF_000696875.1 Nestor notabilis | reverse complement strand
CGGGCTGGGGGCTGCCGCTGCCGGGGGCTTGGACTTGGGGGGCTCCTTTGCTGATGGTCCCAGGAACGGTGGCGGCAGCTCTAAAAGGAGCCGACAGGACAAAAAAAGATCCAAAACCAGGAAACAAACCCACCCCAAGCCCAAACTGTGAATAGCTGGTGTTGCTCTTGTACATCACTGTTGCTAAAGTCTGGTGCTTTCCGTCTCCGGGGGACTTTCTCCGTGCAGTCGGCTCTGGGAAGAG
>NW_009933815.1:15409-15737 GCF_000696875.1 Nestor notabilis | reverse complement strand
TTCCCTGCCGGTGCCGGTGAGCACTGCCGGGGCTCGGTGCTTTATCTCTTCCCCCGGGTGCCATCCCTTCTTCCTACGGATCACCGTTCTTCCCGCAAAACCCCCTTCCCCAAGGAACAACCCAACCAACGCCGACAACAACCGCGTGGTGCTTTTCGAACAATCTCAGTCGAAACTTCCCGCCCGTCGCTGATGCCGAAGCCGCGCCGGGACGGACGGACGGATGGATGGATGGATGGATGCATGGATGGATGGATGGATGGATGGTCTAGCGGAAGGTGTCCCTGCCCATGGCAGGGGGTTGGAACTGGATGATCTTAAGGTCCTT
>NW_009933815.1:15033-15289 GCF_000696875.1 Nestor notabilis | reverse complement strand
CGGATGGATGGATGGATGGATGGGCGGGCGAGGAGCTGCCCCGTGGCTCACCGGGAGGGCAGCGTGGCCGATTCCGGGTGCCGGCGTCCCCGGGGAGGTCGTTGCTTTTGCACTTTGAGGTGCCTTTTGGAGAGCCAGCAAGCCAGAGCCGACGCCGTCACCGTGCAGAAATCACCTTGTGTTTACTGTCCCCTTCCTCCCTCGCGCACTGGCACAGATCAGCAGGATCTCGGTAGAAAGCAGCCGGGTCATTTCC
>NW_009933815.1:12237-14936 GCF_000696875.1 Nestor notabilis | reverse complement strand
AAGAATTTTTTTAAAAGCACTTTCACCTAGATTTAAAAACGAAAGCGAAACTTAAAAGAGAGAAAAAAAAACAACCGCCCCAGTTCCTTTCCCCTCAACCCCCAACAACTTGAAAGCAGTTACCTTTTAAACAAGATTCTTGTGGGAGAACTGTAAATACTGGCAGAATATTTAACATGCTTTGTCCGTCCTTCAGAATTAATTCCCTTTTTTGTTTTTAACTTTTAACCTGTAAAGTCGCGTATATTTGACAAGGAAACTCAACGAGCTATTACCGCTTTTCTTAGACGTACCCAATAGCATATCAGGATTGTAGGAGTCGAGGGTGAATCAGATTTTAGGGATAACCCTCAGGCGATGCTGGTTCCGATGTGGGGAGAGTGAAAATGGTCCGGGCCGGCAGCATTGGATGGGGCCGGATTCGGGTGCCGGCCCCGGTTGGCATTGCCTGGCTGTCGTGACGGGGGTGCCTTGTGAGCTTCGCCTGGCTGGGTTTGGAATCGGGAGGAAAAGGGGGTCCGTGTAACCTGTCTAAGTCCTGCTTCCTCGGAGGGGGTTGGTTTTGGTGCAGGGATGGGGGGGGTCGGTCCGGCGGGATCAACCCGGGCTTAAACGGGGAGATGCCGGCGCCGCGGGTCGGGGAGCGAGAACTGCTGCAGTCTCACGTTTTTACACTACATAACGTCTAAACCTACCTCAAATCTCAGTCATTATAGATGAGCACGCTTCAGACTTGTACGAAAACTCAAAATCTATGCACAGCTCTTTACCCCTTGCTGCTGAGAGGCTGTTTTTTCAAGCTAAAGCTTTTCCTTTCCCCGTCCTGGCGGCCGCGCTCGTCCCACCCGTGCTGAAGCCACGGTTGAGGGGCACTCACTTATGGGGGGGGGCATGTTTTTAATCGCTTCAGGGTGGGATGGGGACCTAATTTTGCAGCAGGTCGTGGCCACAATGGTGCTAGAACAACGCCCGTGGTAGAAACCCTGGGGAGAGCTGGGCTTGGGGAGCCCCGATGGGCTCCTTCCACCCCGCTTTGGCTTTTCCAGCCACGGTGCTTCACTTCGGGCAAGAAATGGGAAGTGTTTTGGGGTTCCCCCACCTTTTTGTCACTCTTGGGACAACGGGAAGGAGAAGGAAAGCAGAATCCCTGAGGTGCCTCAATTGCTGATTTTTCCTTTTAATACTGGAGTATGCTTTGTGGGCTCTATAAGGCATATTTTTATTCAATGAAATCTTGTAATCAAAACGGTGCTAACGGTGTTTTAAAAACTGTATCACGCTTCTGCCTGATTCCATCTCGCTGAGGTGCTACTAATGTATATACGAAACTCGGGAACCAAGAAAACAAAACAAAAAGCAATGTCGTGGAGAAGGAAGTTTACTTTTCCGGAGCGACAGCTCGAAGCGTGCCAGGAGCCACTTGGGTTTATGCAAACCGAGATCGGAGCCGTTCCCCTCCGGAGCGGGGCCAGGGTGCTGATGTGGTGCTTGGATGAGGTGCTCAGTTGAGGTGCTCAGCCACAGATCGTGGAGGTGGTGGTTGGATGTGGTGCCTGGGCTCAGCCAGGGTGTGTGAACATGGTGCTCAACAGCGGTGCTTGGACGTGGTGCTCAAGCATGGGGCTCGGACGTGGCGTGTGGACACGGTGCTCAGCCAGACATCGTGGATGCGGTGCTTGGATGTGGTGCATGGACACGGGTGCTTGGCCAGGGTGTATGGACATGGTGCTTTGGGCACGGTGCTCAGCCATGCATCATGGACATAGTGCTCAGGCATGGTGCTTGGACGTGGTGTGTCAACACGGTGCGTGGACATGGTGCTTGACCACGGTGCTTGGACATGATGCGTGGACATGGTGCTCGGGCGCGGTGCTCAGCCATGCGTCGTGGACATGGTGCTTGGACGTGGTGTGTCAACATGGTGCTTGACCACGGTGCTTTGGACATGGTGTGTGACCACAGTGCATGGACATGGTGCTTGACCACGGTGCTCGACCGCGGTGCTCCAACATGGTGTGTAGAAATGGTGCTTGGGCACGGTGCTTGGCCACGCACCATGGACGTGGTGCTTGGGCACGGTGCTCTTGCTGTGGTGCGTGGACACAGAGCTCAAGCACAGTGCTCAACCGTGGTGCTCGGGCATGGTGCTTGTCTGCACACCATGAGTATGGTGTACGGACGTGGTGCTCACCAGGGTATGTGAACATGGTGCTCAGTCACGGTGCTCGGTTATGGTGCTCGACCGCGACGTGTGGACATGGTGCTCGGCCACAGTGCTTGGACACAGTGTGTGAACATGGTGCTCAGGCAAGAGGTGTGAACATGGTGCTCAGCCTGGTGCATGGGGGTGCTGTGCATGGACAGCGCATGGTGCACAGCCACGGTGCAAGGGCATGGCATGTGGATGCAGTGCTCCGGCACCGTGCATGACCACGGTGCTCAGACACGGTGCTTAGATGCGGTGCTCGGTGCACAGTCGCAGTGCACGGCCATGGTGCTCGGGGACGGTGCTTGGGCACGGGGCGAGGGCATGCTGCATGGACATGGTGCTTGGGCATGCTCCACACGTACGGTGCTTGGGCATGGTGCTCGCCGACCGTGCACAGACACGGTGTTTGGCCATGGTGCTTGGGCATGGTGCTTGGCACCGTGCATGGATGTGAAGTTTGGCCATGGCGCCCTGTGGTCGAGCACCGTGC
>NW_009933815.1:10801-12110 GCF_000696875.1 Nestor notabilis | reverse complement strand
CTCACTCCCTCCCCACACCACAGTGTTCGCCCCGCGGCGCCGTGCATCCCGCTTCCACCCGGCTCTTTCTTTTCCCCCTTTATCCCCCCTTTTTTTCCATGTTTTGGGGTTTATTGGTGCTACTTCCTTCCCCTTCGGCTTCCCGTCGGCGCTGGGGCATCAGCTCTGCCCCGCGCCCCCCAGCCAAGGCAAATACCTCAAACCCCCCCAGTTCCCCGAGCGAATCCGGGGCGAATCTTTCCGAAATCAGGGATCCTTCCGCAGCGGTTTCTTCCTTAATTATTATGGGTTTTCCCCCCTCCTCCTTTTTCCCTTTCCGCCCGGGTTTGTTCCTCATTTTTCCGCGTCCTTCAGGGATTTCAAACCGCCGCAATTTCAGCCTCATTTTTAACCCCAGGAGCAACTTTTTGGGTTGATTCTTTTCTTTTTGGGGGGCCAGTTGGCTTTTCCACCACGGCTCCCCAAAAACCCCATGGAAAAAAGGTAAGAATTCCACCACAATTCACACATCAAGCGCCATTTCTTCTTAGAGTCGGGAATTCGGTTGGAGGCGGGGAGGGATTCTGGGGGGGGTTTTTGGGATCACGGAGGAGGGGAGCGGGACGGAGGCAGGCGGAAGGTGGGGACACACATCGGAGGTGTCCCGGTGGCTCCGTAACATTCACACTTGAAGATTCCTGGTTGGGACTGTGGTTACTTGAAATGAAGTTTTGATCCGGGGCGGATCGAGGACCGGTAGATTTTATCCCCATGTCTCAAGGCAATAGGATTAATGTGTATTAAACTGTAGATACTTTTAGGACAGTAAATTTATGCTGATAATTTTATTTTGTATAATTTCCCCCCCTTTCCTCTTTATGTTTGATTTCCTTTTTCCCCCCTTTAACACCCTTTCCCCCTTTTTCCGTGTTTTGGTAAATTTATTTTTTAGGATGCCTAAAAATGACAAGTTTGGATCCTTCCCCCCTCCTTTTTTTCCCCTATTTTGGTTTTGTTCTTTTCGTTTCATTGCTGGGTTTTATTTTTGTTGGTTTATTTTGTAATTTGTATTTTATTCTGCGTTGCCGCGGCCACCGGGCTGTGAAATGTATTATTCCTGATATCTTTAAAATATTGTGGGTGTTTTAATAAATTTTATATTTATTTTTTGCACTCAAAACGTTGCCCCTCCCTCCCCCCACTGCTGCTTTCTGTGTGTTTTGGGGGGGGAGTGCGATGGGGGGGCAGGATGGGGCCCTCTTTGGTGGGGAAGAGTGGGTTGGGAAGGGGACCTGGCTATGGCATGGGGACCTAGAGGGGTTGTGGGGGG
>NW_009933815.1:10291-10786 GCF_000696875.1 Nestor notabilis | reverse complement strand
AGAGGGGTGTCAGGATGAGGACCAATGGTGGGGATCTGGTTATTGCGGGGAGTGTCAAGATGAACATCTGGGTATGGGATGGGGAACGTGGAGGGAGTGTTTAGTGGGGGAGGATTGGGCTCTGGGTGTTTTGGGGGGTGGGTCAGGATGGTGGCCCCTGCTCCCATAGCGGAGGAGCCAGGACAGAAAGCTGGTGCTGAGCATCACCTACACGGGGTGAGCTCCGCAGCGGTGCCACTGGGGTGTCCTGGAGCAGGGCAGTCACAGGGGTTTAACCAGTAAGAGTGAACTCATTCCCTCGGGCTGGTGTTGTGCCTGTAAGCACAAACTTCTCCCTTAAGCCTCGCAAACCGGCGTCAGCCCGACCCCTGCTCTCCACAAGCACCCATCAAACACTCGGTGCATCTGCACTTGGTGGCATCTCAGCAAGTCAAGTGTCCGTAGGGACAGGACAAGGGGAATGGCTTGAACCTGCCCGAGGGGCGACTGGGATGG
>NW_009933815.1:0-10189 GCF_000696875.1 Nestor notabilis | reverse complement strand
TTGGAGCAACCTGCTCTAGTGGAAGGTGTCCCTGCCCGGGGCAGGGGTTGGAGCTGGAGGAGCTTTAAGGTCCCTTCATCCCAAACCCACCTGGGATTCTGTGATTGAGCAGCCCCAGTGCTGCTTCCAGCAACTCACTAATTCTTGAAGCAGTTCTTGCCTGCACAGCCCTGACCTGTGGCTACAGCAACAGAGCTGATGGTGGAAGCGATGTGCAGCAGCTCTCTCCATCCCTCCCCACTCACTGGACTGCAGTGCCACTGCATGGCTGCCGGGCTCTCCCTGCAACAAGGCTGAGCGTAATAGCCAGGAATAACTGCAGAATTCCTCGTTTTGCTCTGGAGCGTGTCATCCACAGGCAGACACTTGCAGGTATCTCACAAGAGGCAGCTCTGCAGCACTCGCCCACCCTCAGGAATTCAGCCTCAGCTTGTTCAACCTTTGTCCCTGGAGCCTGGCACCTGCTGAAGGATTTCAGGAATTCTCTGGACTTTGGAACTTCTCTTACTCCTGTTTTCAAACCTGCTTTCCTGAGCTGGCTGCTGTTTATGGGGTTATTCCCAGGCTCTCCCTCAAGACAGAGGGGCTGTAACGGAGGGGATAAAGGCAGAAGCACTCATCCCAACTTTTTTAAAGCCATTTTAGCATAATAGGTCCTCCTTCCTCTCCCGCCACCACAGTGAATGATCAAGTCTTTCAAGCTCTGTGGGACAATGAAAGCCATTGTTAATACTGAGGAGATGGGAGCTGTAACTTCGAAGTGTCTCTTCAGTGAAGAAGATATTGCAGGAAGTGTTGGATGTTTAAATGAGTTGTATAAAACACGAGCTCATGTCTTTACTACCTGAAGGGTTTGTGCTTCCCTACAAGGAACAGCTCAAACTACAGCTTAGTTTGCGCTATATCTTAGTGCAACACTTAAAGAAGGCCTGGGACAGGCTTTCATCAGTCAGAAACTCCCATTTTATGGTGATGGTGTCAGCACATCAGGGCACAACTGAAGGAGCAGCAGCAGCAGGTATGGAGGGTGCCTCCTCCCCTCGTTCAGTGACTCACTGATGTGCACGTTGTTCAAGGGGTGTCCGGGTTCACCTCTGCTCTCTGGGGTGCAGCAGAAGAATCCTTGACCCCCCCATTTCACACTCCTCAGACTCTCACCAGCCAAAGCTGCATCCCCACAGCATTAACTCCTGGAGGGGGACTGACACAGGCAGGAGTTTAATCACAGAACACCTGAACAAACATACAGGGCCCCCCTCGCACTCAGTAGCACTGTTCACACAGAACATTCAGTCAGCATAAGCCTGAGCTCATTTTTAAGCAGCCTTTTAACGTGTCTGAGCATCCTCTAGTGCAAACTACCCATTGAGACACCTTTGGATACACTGGGGTGGCATTACCCTGCAGTATTCCTGCAAAGCCTTAACCCACTCCCAAGCACAAAGGAAGCTGAAGGCCAACCCCTCCCTCATCAAAAGCACCCAGCTCCAATAATAACATGAGGGTGGCTCAATAGAAATGGAAGGGAGAAGTGTTTTCAGCCTATTGTGAAGCAGTTTCACTCATGTAACCCGGATCCCCAGCAGCTGAGAACACGGGAGCTGCTGCTGACCTCGCTGAAGTTGTTTTCACCCACAAAAATCACAAAAGCCTCTGTATTGTTCAACACCTTCCATATTTAATTTATTTAGATATTCTCTACATTAAAGTATTCTCATGCCAACACTCCCATCCCTCCCTCAAGAGAAATAAGACTTGACACAGCTTCAGGGTGGAATGCACTGGAGTAAAATTGCTATTGAGTCCAAGTTACAGAGAACACTGAACAAACCAGAGAAGGAACTGCACAAAGGAGACAGCAGGGAAAGGTGGAATTAGTTACACATCCTTCAGCTCATGTTAGCACCTTCCTAGACAAGTACTGAAGGTGCATAGAGAGGTGCAACATGCTTTAGTTAGCCAGACCAGAGCTTAGACTACATTAAGCCTGGAAGAAAGCAGCACTTGAAGCCTCATCAGAACCAATGGGAAGGGAACAGCACTGCATTGACTAGCCAAGGTTGCAGTGTTTGGAATACCAAGCTCTCCTGGCTAGCCAAATCTGTGCCTGGAGTGCAAACCACACCAGCTTCAAACACAGCCCAGGACCCAGTGCCACCTTGAGTGTGCTTTGTAACAGAATTCAAGATAGCAGCTCAGTGCCTGAGCGGGTTTCTCCTTTGCATCATTTAGTACAAGACAAGCTTTAAAAGCTGACTTCCCACCAGCACATCTGTACCAGGTGTAAGGTTTTTTCCACATCGCTCGTAATTCCCTTTGGTAGCAGCACAAAGAATCACCTACACTTCTGTCCACTGAGACTCTCCTGATCTCAGAATGCTTCAGCTGCTGTTTTGTGGCTCTGCTGTTTCCAGAATGCAAAGGGGGAAATAAAAGGCTGAGCAGGAAACTTACTCTGCAAACATCAATTTAAAGCCTTTAAATTCAGTAATTAAGCCTTATCATGCTACCTTTAGGTGGCCTGTGACCTCTTAAAAGACCTTTTGCTAGTGGAAAAGCACCCAGTGTGTGTCCTGAGCTTGTGCATACCTTTAAGAACCTTAAGCCATAGTTAAACACCAGTGACTTGCATTTTGCAGCAAGGTATGTTGTCATGCACCCTTTCAACCTATTAGCCTGGTCTTCAGGCACAGCAGCAAGAGAGCACAGCTCTCTCTGTTCTACCAGCAGCATGACTGCCTGTGGTCAGACTGAGCAGATGCTTTGGACAAAGGAACTCAACATTTGCTCTTTCATGTTCTCTAAACCACGTGCTCTGGGTTTGAAAGTAAAGATCTGCAATTTCTGGTAATCCTCAGAAATTACCTTGAAATGCCTACAAAACGTCCAGCTCACAAAGCTTTGATTATTGTACATCTCTAAGAGCTGGCCTAAATATTCTCTTGAAGATCCAGGCTTTGGAAGAAGGGCTATTTTCAGAACTGGTATCAGTGTACACTGGAACACTGGCACAAACGTCACCTATCCTTGGTTTTAACTGTAAGGACGACAAGTAAACACCAACACATGGAAAAGGAAAACAGCATTTCACAGAGCGAGGAGTGAAGAGGTGAAGCTCTGGTTAGTGTTTTGCAGTGGAATCTCGAGGATAGAATTCAGCCAGGGTTGTCTGAGGAATCCTCTTCAACATCTCCTTGGGGAAGATCCGCAAAAGCTGCCACCCAATGTCCAGGGTCTCATAAACGGTGCGATTCTCATAGGGACCTGCAGAAAACAACCACAGACTGAAATATGGGGCAGGGAAGGGTCTCACCACCAGGCAGATGTGAGAACAAGACCTTGTAGGTGCTAACACACCCTGTGGCGTGCCTGAAACACTCACCCTGAGCAATGAAGTTCTTCTCAAACTTCTGCAGGAACTCCAGGTACAGGAGATCGTCTGAGGTAAGAGCCTCCTCACCAACTACAGCCTTCATAGCCTGCACATCCTTTCCAATAGCATAGCAGGCATACTAGAAGGGAAAGAAACCAAAGGGCTTTTACTTTGATCATCCATGTAACCCTTTCTGTTCAAAGGGTCTCAAGTTTTAAAGCAGCCTCAGCAGTGTTGTGGATGGCAACTGTTCAGCATGACCTTTACAGGCTGTTGAGGGAAAGGTCTACTTGAAACATGTCCCTGCTTCTCTGAAGAGGTTTTTACATACCAGTTGGTTGGATACATCTGCATGATCCTTCCTGGTCATACCCTCTCCAATAGCTGACTTCATCAGTCGAGACAAGGAGGGCAAGACATTAATAGGTGGGTAAACCTGGAGGGGAAAAAGACATCCAAGACATCAACATTAACACTTCAAGAAGTACAGAGTAATCTTAAGTATGTTCTAACTGGGGTGGTACCTACCTGTCTGTTATGCAGCTGCCTGTCCACGTAGATTTGTCCCTCAGTGATGTATCCAGTCAAGTCAGGGATAGGATGAGTAATATCTGTGGAAAGAAAATGGTTTGACAGTTTTCAGGCCTTCTATATCCATTCTAACGCTGATGCAGCAGCTTTTTGCAGTGAAGTGACTACCAAAGTAAAATGCCATCAGTTAGTACCCCCCAGGCTCTTATGCAAGGTTTAGAGCTCCTGATACAGGGCTGAAGAACAGTCTGAAGCCTGAAATAGGCAAAGCACTTCTATTAACAACACAGAGAAGGCAGCCAAGAACTGCAACGTTCAAATAGAAACCTGAAGGCCACAGGACCTCCTGTCTTGCTGTGCGTCCATCATAAGTCAGGTTGCTCTAAAGGAGTCCTTTAAAGTGCTATTTATTAAAACCACTTGAAAATAACTCACCATCATTAGGCATGGTAAGAATAGGGATCTGAGTAATGGAACCATTTCTGCCTTCCACACGCCCAGCACGCTCATAGATAGTAGCCAAGTCAGTGTACATGTAGCCTGGGAAGCCACGCCGGCCAGGCACCTCCTCCCTAGCTGCTGACACCTGAGGCAATGCAGAAGAACGTTTCCAGCAAGTCAGATCTCTCATACAGACCCGGTATCTCCCTTAATTAAGCTACACTAATGACTTGAAGTACCCCTTCCTGCAAGTGATACCAAAATACAGCCACACAACCCCCTGTTAAGAGAAGTATGTCGCCACAACCATGCAGGGCAAGGCAAATCTGGAAGTGTAATAGCAAAGTGCTGAATGCCACCAGTTAAATATGCTGAGCTGTTAGATGCAATAGCTGTTTCACTGCTGAACATCATTCTAGACAGCCAGTGAAGAACTAAAAGCCTCACTGGCTATTTGAGAACATTGTCCTGAATCCTAACTCGAGCAGCTTGAGCAGAAGCTCACATTCTCACTCTGTAGCACAACCCCTTCCTGCCAGCACCCAGCATTGCCAGTTCATACCTCTCGCAGGGCTTCAGCATAGGAGCTCATATCTGTCAGAATGACCAACACATGCTTCTCACACTGATATGCCAAGAACTCTGCTGTTGTCAGAGCTAGACGAGGCGTGATGATGCGCTCAATGCTGAAACAGGACAGCAAGGCAGTATTTATGGCAAGTGCTTTTAGGCTGCAGGGCAACAGTTTGAAGTTACAGAGACTTTAAAACCCTCTGAAAACCTGCTACGTGCACCAAGTGGAATGCCAACGTAAGTGGCATCTGGCAGGACAGCAGTGAGGCCTCCTCCTCCAGTTTACTCACTCTTTTCAGCCTTTTCCCAACCAACATAGTGTCAATACTTACGTTGGATCATTGGCCAAATTCAGGAACAGACACACATTGTCCATGGACCCATTTTCCTCAAAGTCTGACTTGAAGAACCGAGCAGTTTCCATGTTCACCTAAACCACAGTATTAAGGCATCAGTTCAGGACCAGGTTTTAGCATACTGCATTTTGCATCACATTAAGGTCTAAACACCTCATTAGTAATCCATAAGCAGAGCTCTCTGTACCATGAAAATTCCCCTACATTCCCAGAACAAGTTATTATTAGGATTCCAGGCTAGAGATTAAGCTCAAGATACTTTATCCTGATCAGACACGCTTTGTTACAGTACTTCTGGCCATCTGGGATATTCAGCCAGGCAATTTAGCACTGTTATAAGACCTACTTCAAATACTTCAGCTACTCTCAGCATTGGCTGATTTCTTATGCATCATTTTCCTCCAGTAATATTGGCTTACACCCATAGCAGCAAACACGATGGCAAAGTTTTCTTCACTGTAGTCCATGACATCTTTGGATTTCTTCACCAAGCCAGCCTGGCGACATATCTGAGCTGCAATCTAGGAGGAAAACATGTTTCAGTCCACCTCTATGTGTGATGCTGTTACCCAGACCAGAATTTAACCGACTTCCCTTTTTAACCCCCATGAAATAAGCCACTAAGGGTTTAGAGAATAGCTTGGAGAACTCACCTCATTGTGGGGCAAGCCAGCAGCTGAAAATATGGGGATTTTCTGCCCTCTGGCAATACTGTTCATACCATCTATAGCAGAAATGCCAGTCTGAATCATTTCCTCTGGGTAGATACGACACTGGGGATTGATTGGCTGACCTGGTATGGTTTTTAAGAGAACACATATTATTCTATATATCTATCTATCTGAAGCTTAATCACTGACCACGAGCGCTGATACAAGGCTCATGTCAAAAGGTGCAAACCCCACCATTAGGTCAAGAACTCTTTAGATGTGCCTGGTCAAACCTGAGCCTTTTAGAGATCCCAAGGCTCTGACATTCTGTGGTCATGTAAATGGTTAAGAAAAGCCTGTCAGGTTATTAGTTTTTTATCTTTGGAGGCTGTATAATTAAGATAGTCCACAAATACTTCAAAGAACAGCTTCCAAACTTCTGCTACCTCATCTTCCTGCACTTCTGTAAAGTGGATTTGAGTTTGATGCCACATAAAAGATTAATCTCCTCCTAACACTTAGATCCTATGTTCAAAACCAAATCTACTGTAACATTCAGAAATCAGGACCACCAGATTTGCCTTTAACTCCTTATCTGAAATGGATTAAGAACATACCCATTATGTCGAGGAAGTCTTCAGCCAAAACAATGGGGCCTCTGTCTATAGGTTTTCCTGATCCATTGAACACTCTGCCTACAAGAAAGAGCAATCAAGTAAGACTGTGCAAGAAAGTGTGTGGTTAAGTCTGTTCATTCTTCCAAGCAGTATCAAGCACTTACCAAGCATATCCTCAGAGACAGGGGTTCGAAGAATATCCCCAGTAAACTCACAAGATGTTTTCTTAGCATCAATACCTGAAGTTCCTTCAAATACCTGCAAATATACCAGAAGAAGGGGAAAAAAAGCCACACAGGAAAAAGGACTAAGTATTGGGCTTTACAAAATAACACACTGAAATGCTGCTTCACAGCTTGAGAACCTGATCAGCCACCAGGATGAAAAGCAAGGCAATCCTCTGCAAGCAAAGGATCTCAAGAGCAGCTTGTGAGTACAGAACATCACACAGAGACCTGCCTTAACCCAAATTCATGAAGTACCAGCAGCAAGCAACAAACCCAACGCCAATCCTTTCATCTCAAGCATTTCCCTTTGCCAACAGAGCAGAGTTCTTCAGATAAGAAGAATGAATATTAACAGGAAACAGCTGCTTAGAAGCAGCACCTGCATCCACATAGTAGAGCTTGAATCTAGCACTGTACAGTTACAGTGTGATTCCATTAATTTTGGAATAAGCAGGTAATTTCCTCTTCAGTTTATAGTACCCAAAGAATATACCACAGGATAGATTTGAGATGGCTCAGACATAAGCCAATGTGCACCAAGAGACCCTCCTGTCCCTCATCATACCTGAACCACAGCTTTGGAGCCACTGACTTCCAGAACCTGCCCACTCCTTCTTGTGCCATCAGGAAGAGTCAAGTGGACAATCTCTGCGTACCTAGGAAACTGAAGGTGAGCAAGACAGGTGGTGGAAAGCATTAAAATCCAGAGGAATAGCCATGAACAAAAGTATCAGCTTCAAGCAAGCTTAAACTTAGCAACTAGTCTATTTTTTAAAGTAAACTTATCATCAGAACAAAGCTGATTCCAAGGCAGTTAAAAGTTATCAGGCTAAAGCCATTTCTACAGGGACTACACAACATCTGTGCAGAGATTCAGGCTTGCAAAAGACTGGACAGAATCTATTCTAAACCCACGTCCCTGTAGTCCCAAAATACTAATGGAAAGCTGGAAGAATAAGCTGGCTTTTGCCTGTTCATCAGTTGCTTGCCAGTAATTTGAGACCAAGCCAAAAGCATTTACAGCTCCTTTCACAGAGCACTTATGCTTTGGTAACAAAAAGGTCAAGAACAAAGCAAATGGGTATGTTTCTGCATTGAGTTCAGACAACATTTTGGGTAGTTTTGGTCAAACTGAAACACTGGCTCCTTTCTGACCCTCAACAGGGTCAACAACTCTCCCTTTCTGACTGGGACAGGGACACGTCTCCCTCAGACACCTTCATTCATTAAGAATCTGAATCTTTACCTTAACTTGATCCAGGATAACCAGGGGACCATTCACACCTGACACAGTTTTGTAAGCTGTAAGAAAAGCAAACCCCAAGTCAGACGCTTCCTCAGAACGTCAGAAATAGCCCACATAAAGTTTCATTCCTATCACCAACCTCAGGTTTGCAGACTTTGGGCCCAGCTCTGTACCACTGCTGTTGATTATAAACTCTACAAGAAGGATTAAGTATGAATTGTGGGAGGTGCATTTTTTGCTGCTCCCTGCACCTCAGGTAACATTAAATACATGATATTGCCATTTTCTTGCCTGTCACAGAAATCCACTGCAGGTGTAGATGCAGGGATAATGTGAATGCCACCAGGAGCACCAATGCCATGTACAGTTGCCATTTTAAGCTAAGAAAAACACACAATCACAAGATCTTTAAAGCAAAGCAGGGAAAACATCTGTAATTTGTGATGAAGGTGCCAATGCCACTTATGATGTCCAACAAATGGCAAGATCTAAACCTCAATGCTCAACTCAGAGGCTTTTTAAGCACAGGAGTCTCCTGCTCCATGCCACTGGAACAGCCTCTAATGAGCAGCAAGTAGACTTCATGTGCCAAAGCTGATCAGCACAGCTTCTACAGAGAGCTATGGGCTCTGGCACCCTAAGAGGAAACCTTACAGCACCTTTCCTGTCTCCTGAGGAAAGGAGAATGCACTACACTGTAAAAGGATGAATTTCACCTTGGCCAAGCTGCTCCTGCTCTTGGGTTTAACTTAAGGATTGATACCTGATGGACGGCCAGAGCTACCAGCTCATGTCTTAAACATCAGCAGTCAGGTGTTAGTACTACACACAACTTCCCGGGGTACTGAGTGCCCACAACTCACCACTGTGCTGTCAGCCCAGTGGAAAACACAGCAAACCGTGTCCTGTGTTACTCCAAGGACACACTAATACCCCAGAATCACTCGATCCACAGATAACACTGAGTCAAAGCTTTATCAGGGTCACAAGAGCAGTGACCAAGGGAGTGACTGTTCATCACCTATCCCTGGGAGGGAAAAATGAGTGCGTGGAGCCACGTGAAGAACAGGAGGGACACCAGCACCGTTCAGGGCACTCATGGAACCAGGGAAGATCACAGATTCCAGCAGTACGAGGCCACAGGGGATGAATGACCCAGCTTAGCCTGTGTTGGCACTTACCATGTGTTGTCTCGACTGACGGCAAGGTGCTATTTACACCTCAACAAACAGTTTGAAGTGTTGAATGTAATCTCTTAATTGGCAATAACCAGAACTGCATTAGATGAGGTTTGAGGGGCACTGGATCTCAATCAAGAGCACAAGCTGACCCGCTCCCTTCACCTGAGCAAGGAGGATCCCACAGACATTGTGCTGCAACTGTGAGCAACCCACTGCCCACAAGAAATGGAAACCATGATGTGGAGCAAAGCATTTCATCTCATGACTGTCTCGTGAGCGCATCTTCCTCAATCAGGAGGAAAGGGCTCACGCTCCCTGCGTCAGCCACGCAGCAGCAGTTCCTTGACATCCAGCAGCACCAATTCCCTTTGAAAGCAGCTCAGCACTGCCTTAAAATCCCCGTTCCCAATAAAACCAGCCAGTTCTATGACAAACCAAAAGCAACTGAAATGTTTTTCAGATCCAGATTGCAGCTTGGGCACAAGCCAAAACCTACATGGGAAAACACAAATTCACAGACTCATAGAATGGTTTGGGTTGAAGGGACCTTAAAGCTCATCCAGCTCCAAGCCCTGCCCCGGGCAGGGACACCTTCCACTAGAGCAGGTTGCTCCAAGCCCCTGTGTCCAACCTGGCCTTGAACATCCCTTGTCCGAAGCCCCTCTCCAGGTGTCCTGGAGCCCCTTTAGGAGCTGCTCTAAGGTCTCCCCTTCTCTTCTCCAGCCGAACCCAGCTCTCTCAGCCTGAACTATGAACATGAAGCCACCTCAGCTCCAGCCTTGGCCGAAGCCTCCTCTCCAGAGCCCGGCAGAGCCGTTGTGCAAATACCACCTAGACCGTGAGAAAAACAGGACGAAAAGCAATTTCGGCGTTCCCCGACCCTGCAATAAAGGTTTTTGGGTTCTTTTTTAAACAAAGCTTCTCCATTTCCCCTTCTCCACCGCAGCTCAAAGCGACACAACCCGCAGCACCCCCGGAACTGGAGCAACTTTCC
>NW_009933814.1:0-4467 GCF_000696875.1 Nestor notabilis | reverse complement strand
ACCCTGAGCCAGGCCCCAGGGACCAGCCCCGGCCGAGCACCAAGTGCCTGAAGACGGGGACAGGGTGTGTGAGTACCGGTGCGTGCGGGTGACCTGGCTCTGGGGTGTCACCGTCCCATGGCGCCGGGCGCCGGAGCAGCCATGGTTTCTCACTGTGCCATGGAATCACCTCTGGGCTCCTGCAGCGCTGTGGCAATGGAGCCTGGGGTTAAACCCTGCCTGGTGGGAGGACTGTTGCTGGCAGCGCTGCCCCATCCGTGCCGCGGCATGTCCGTGCCGTGTGTGTAGCAGTGAGTGCTGTGTCGTCGTAGACCCAGTCGATGTCTCATGTAGCACAGAGGTGCCCTGTAGCTCAGTGCCTAGGAGGTCACGTAGCACCTCAAATAAATGAAACACGTGGAGTTTTACCCTGCTGGAGTCGTGTCGTCCCTGGTTATCCTGCTGCAGGCAGGGATATGTCGCAGCCTGTCGGGAAGCCCGCTCCTAAAGGACCCTATGCTGTGGGACAGGGACGGCTCTTGCTCCTTTCCCCACTGCCAGGGCGAGAGGAGCAATGTGGTGCAGGGATCCAGCGCTCCTTCTGGAGAGGGAGAGCTGAGCGGTGGCTGCCCTGCCTCGGCACAGCCTCGCTCCTGCTTGGCCCATCCTGTGGGGGAAGGGGCTGCGGGGAGCGAAGGCAACAGCAGGAGAAAAGGCTTTGTTAGAGGGAGCGGAGCCAGGGTGCAAGAGAGGGCAGGGAATGGTGAGGGCTGCCAGGATGATGAGAAATAAGATGAGATGCTGAATGATGACAGGGCTCCTGGGCCCCATCCAGAAGCACAGCCTTGTCCCAAAGGAGACAAGAGACAGACACAGCTGTGTCCAGCTCCCCTGGAACGCCACATCTCCTGCTTCCAGCACCGGGAAGGGAAGGTAAGCTCCTTACTGGTGGTGTCTGGGGGTGGTATTTAGGGGTGCACAGTGAGATGAGTGGGGGGTGCCTCCTCAGTTTCCCAGTGCTCTCCTGAACCTTGTTGGTCTTGCCCCCATGCAGAGTCACACACTCCAAAGCAGAGCACAGCGGTAGCAGATGCAGGAAAGGGATTCGATCTTTCACTGACAGGACATTAGAAAGATCTCACGGGTCTGGGTAAATATCAAGGATGGATGCTTGACCTTTTGGAGAAGACAGCCGGTGTGATCCTCAGGTGGGTAGCAGGGCCAGAGGGACGGGAGGCTGAATCCTAGCACAGTGCAGCAGCAACGGGCACACTACTGGAGCAAGCTGGGGAATCATGCTGAGGGGAAAGTTGGAAACGACTGAGAGAAGAGCATCCAGAAGATGTTTCTGGTGTCATTGCCCCATCATCTCTGCTGTCCACCCAGGTGCACTGATCACCGTGTCTGTCCCGACACGTTGCATGGCCTTTACCAACATTCTGGGATACCTGGGCTGGCGGTACCTTGGCGGAAGCCATCCCTTCATCTGCCTCTGGAGTTGCCATAGAAACTACCGCTGTGCCAGAGCCAGCATCAACAGGCAGCCCCGAATTACTGATTGAGCCATACTCAGCAGCAGGAGGATGCACCAGCAGCTGGAGGTCAGCAGCTCACACTGTGCTGGGGGGCTGGACAGAGGGACCCCTCCTCTGAGCACGATGTGGCTCCAGCCTTCCCCTATGAACACTGCAGCAGCACCCCATTTTCACAGCATACCTTGACCTGTGCTCAACCCCAATGGGCTTTTCCTTCCCAGAGTCCTGGGAGGTGACAGATCCCTCGGTGCCACCTCTCTCCCCAGCACACCAGCCCTTCCCAGAAGCCACCGAGGCACATGGCAACTTGAGTCTCGCCCAGACTTCCGTCACGGGGGACCCTAAATCACGGAGCTGCACTGGAAATGCAGACCTGATTAATAAGCTTTTCCCACAGGAGCATCGCACGGACGGGATAAATCAGACACTGAGTCACCACCGAGCTGACACCCCTGCATGCCAACTTCACAGTTTGCCCTGCTGCTCACTGCGTGCTCAGGGCTGCTTTATCCAAATCCAAGGCAATGCTGGCTGCAAAGAGGAGGGAGATTCTGGAGGGGGAAGCAGAGGCTTGGGAGCCTCTTGCTGTTGAGTGTTTCCAGTCGATGGCCCCTGCCCCACACAGGGTTTGTCCCTTTCTCAGCAGCATCTTGCCTTGTGCACGTGATTGCCCGGCACATCAAACCACTGCAGTGCTGTTTGGCTGAACTGAAATCCATAACCTCTCCTAAAAGTGTGGATTTCTCCTTCTTTTTTACCTCCACTTCTGGGCACAGGACCAGGATCTCATCGAAATGAGGGGAGAAGAGCAGCCAGGATGATGGCCAAGGACATCTTGGGATGGATGGAGAGATCTTCAGGCAAAGGGATGATGGTTCTGACCACCCTTGAAGACTGACACGTTATTAACTGAAGAGGTCCTGTGAGTTTTTAATGAAATGCTCTACAAAGAGAAAACGAATTCAGAGACACAGTCAATATATTGCTGTCTATCTCTTGGCAGCTTCTGCTAATTCTTACTAAATGAAAGACTTCAGGTATCTGGCCACGCTCCCTAACACTAGAAGCACAGTCTGTTACTTCAGTTACAAGAAGAGCCACAAGCCAGCGCCTGGCAACGTGGCTAATCTCCCTGGAGCGTGTTGTGGATGGGGGAGACTGGTACTGGAGGTAGCTGTCAGACCTGTAATTAAAACAATGTGTTTCCTTATAGACATTTCTTTCCATTGTCAGGAGAACTACACAAATCTCATTTATCATACTCCATGAACTCAGCAGACGCTCAAACCAGGAAGCTCCAGCCACACCAGAAATAGGAATAAGGAATAGCTCTGTATAATAGCCTAAAATAACATGCTGAGCCTTATCGCCGGTGTGCAAAGCACCAGCAAATCCTTTCCTAAGTGCAGTGGAAGTGCTGTAAACAGCTACAGGGCTCTACGGTCTCTTCTGAAGGGAGTTCTGGGCCAACTTTCCAATTAGGAGCAATAAAATGATGGAAAATGGCCATTTATGATGCAGGGCTCTATAGGTCCTGGGTGCACAGCAAGGCTCTTGGCAGCAGCACCAGCACCTCCGAGCTGTAGCAGTTCAGGAGCAGAACAAGGTTTTGTTTACTCAACAAACACAATAAACATTAATGTTCTCTCCAGCACAGCTCTCTGGGGGAAGATTTGCCTTCCAGCCCACGGCTGCCTTGGACAACCTGGCTATTACCCGTTCCCTGAATGAAGGCACACGATCCAGGCTGTGACTCCCTGCTTCCGTCTTAGAAAATCAACCTGTTAGAGGTTCCTTGTGCAGCTGAGAGTTAACGAGCTGCTGTGATAAATCCCAGCTATTTATACCAGCCCTTGCACTGCAGCGACAAGCAAAAACAATGCAGCAAAGTCACTCCAAGAAGTTTTTTTAGGGGTAAAAATCCCGAATTATTTGGTCTTTTTTGGTGGTAAAAGCTTTATTTCTGCAGGATTTGATTGGGAAACTAGATATATGCATCAAGAAAGCCATTGTTTTGACACCTCTGAGCTCCAGGCTGCCTTTAATATTAAAGCCAAAGGAGCATAAAGGGGAATGTGAGTAATCCTTTAATCTACCCATGAATTTATATCAACATTATTTCTACATATTCTGCTCCATAAAGCACTCCATTAGTGCTTTATGGAGTATCTTCAGAACCAGCAACCAAACATTTTAACCAGTTTTGGAACTGTTTTGAATTAAGGGATTAAAAACCAGGCAAGTAAACGTGCCCGTTTTCCATTCCTGAAGACACAGGATACAGAAGCACAAGGAAAACATTCCAGCAAAGACATATTTGAGAATCTTTCTCCATGGAGTGTTTAGATGATGGGTTATTTCTGTCATACTTCTAATGGGTGAAATTAAATCATTCTGTGTTTCTGTAAGAGGTGTTTACACGAGAGACTGCACAAGCCTCTGGACATGAAGTAAATGAGCGCCGTGGCCACCACGCTGAAGTGCCTAAAGGGGCTCCAGGAAACCTGGAGAGGGGCTTTGGAAAAGGACCTGTAGGGACAGGACAAGGGGAATGGCTTTAACCTGCCAGAGGGGAGACTGAGATGAGCTCTGAGGCAGAAGCTCTTCCCTGTGAGGGTGCTGAGGCGCTGGCACAGGGTGCCCAGAGAAGCTGTGGCTGCCCCATCCCTGGCAGTGTTCAAGGGCAGGTTGGACACAGGGGCTTGGAGCAACCTGCTCTAGTGGAAGGTGTCCCTGCCCGGGGCAGGGGTTGGAGCTGGAGGAGCTCTAATGTCCCTCAACACAAACCACTCCACACTCCCACGGGAGCAGCCCTCAGCACACCAGGCTCCGAGCTGCCTCTTGCTCCCCCTGCCCAGCGGTGTCCCCATGAGCCCGGAGCTCCGCTGCCAGGCGGAGGGAAGGGTCTGGCTGTGTGCCTGCCATGGGTGACCCATGCAGAGACCAGCTCTGA
>NW_009933813.1:38488-60777 GCF_000696875.1 Nestor notabilis | reverse complement strand
CAACCCTAACTATTCTATGATTCTATATACCAGGCATGGAAAACAACATGTCCAAAAAATTCAGTAGGTGGAAAAAGTCCATGTTTAATATAGAGCCAAGGTTTATTTGCAGGGCTAAAGAGAATATTGTTAATATTTTGAAAATGCTTAGCTCAGCCTTAGTTATGGGACCTCAGAAAAAGATATAATGACAGGACACCACTATAATATCAGCTGCCACATAATAATAATTCTCTATGCTTCCCAAAAAAGTTCAAGGAAACACCAATATGCATTTGCACTCTCACTCAGAGTTCTATTTCATGATGGAATTTCTTTAAATTGATCTAATTATACTTTACAGGAAATACATAATTTTCAATTTTTTCTTGATGGCCCAGGAGACAGTTCCCTGAAGAGAAAGATCTGAAATCTGCAGCTTTTTATATCCTCTCTAATTATATGAAACAAAGATCTGACACCTGAGTAAAAGATGTCCAAAAGAACAAGCAGATGGAAAAACTGTGGCATTTTTGCAGTTTGAATTAAAGAAATAAAATATCTGTAAGGAAATTAAGTTAGATGAGGTGTTAGACTAGATTGGTGAAGTGTCTGTTTGATGTCCAGTGAAAAGGGAACACCACTTTCTTGTCAGCGATACCTTACACATTTTAGCCAATATAACTAAAGAATAATTAGCTTTCTATGGCCACTCAACAAAAACAGAAAACAAAGAAACATAGCTTCAGAAGGTAGTTGCTGAATACTGTCATTCAACATTTTTTGTCTTTTAAGACAAATGAAAACCAGTTTGCCACACCTTGGGGGAAGTAACTTTTCTTTTCAAGGTAAACCACACAATTTATGATTAAAAAAAAGAGTCTTTAAAAATACAAAAGTTGTAGGTTTCTGACGTTATTCAACTAAAAGTGATTGATGAAAAATGAAAAGTTATTGATTGTGTAACTTTCTCATAAAAATATTTGCAGTAAATGTAAATATAAACTCAAAAATAGTTTGAAAATTTCAGTGAAAAGTAGGCGGTACATCTCAACTCCAAGAGACTCCAAGCATACAAAAACCTGGTTTCTGCAGTATTTTGATTTTGCAACTACATGCATATTATTCCTTTAAAAAGGTATCTTTAGCAAGTGCCAAATCACAAGTTTTCTGCAAAAGCTCTACATGAATAATGAAAATAGCATTGGCCGAATTATTTAATGCCATCTGTTATATTTGCATCACTCCAACTAGGCAAAGAGCAAAGAAAATTGTGGGATTTTCCTAGCTAAAACACAGCCAACATGGGCAGCTTCCTCTGCCCTTCCTGCGTCTGCCAGGATGCCCTGATGGAGCCAGGGCAAGTCAATGCAATTTTGTACCTCAGGATAGTTGTCTTTGAACACTCTGGGTGGAAAACTAGGTTGGAGCTATCCTAATTCTCCAGTTAAGGACAGTTGTACTGCACAGACTCGAGAACTCATTCGAGTGTACTTTGTCACACGCTGTCTTCCCATTAACAAGTATCTGAAATGCTTGCTTGAAATTTTGGCAAACCATAAGAAGCCCAAGATGACAGGTATTAAACAGGGTCTGAATTGAGCACTTCTTGGAATAAGTGCTTCTTGGAGAACAGATGCACTAACTCATGCCTTGCTTTTCTGACCAAGCTCCTTTTCCTGTGTTAGAAAAAAATGAGCCTTTCCATAATTCCTTATCTTTCCTATTATTTCATCCTGCTGCTGAGCCCACAATAGCAGGTGACAGACTGTGGAGAGGGCTTTTAGAGATATTGTAGATGCTTATCTGCTATAAATCAGAGCTTCACCACCTTCAGTGGAATCTGCTGAGCTGTAGCAGCAGAAGGTCTGACTCTGCATGCTGCATTTTAGAGATGTGGTGTTGTCACCATCTCTGCAGAAAAGCTACAGATGTTCGATTTGTAATTTAAATTAATGAAGAATGAATGTTATTATTTCTGCCACAGAAAAGGAGCTCCCCATACAGCAAGAAAAAATAATGATATTGAGCTTTCTTTTCAGCTGTGGTTTTACAAAGGAAGAAAGTAGCATTATCCTGTTCCACAAATTAAGGCACAAAAAGGAGACACATAACCAGCAGAGCTAGTAGCAGATCCAGGGACAAGCTTTCATAAAAGGCATGGAAAAAAAAAAGACATCCACAAGGATTTAGCACAGATTAGAAACCTACAGAAAAACAATTCAGAAAACTCAGGAACTAGAGGTTTTATGTTCAAATAAAGCAAAGCAATCAGAATGATCTGGCAGCAAAAAGAGGGAAGGGTTTATACATTTCTAAGCATTTTCCAGTGGAGTAGGGGTGTCTTTATTAGAAGCTAACATGTTTATCAATCTAGAGTCCACTGAAACTGAACAAACTAGTCCTGCTTTTGACAAAGCAGTCCTTGACCAAAAAAAAGGGGGGGGGAGGAAAAATCAGTCAAAATCCTCACACCCATATGAAATGAACTCTATTACCTTATTTCAGAAAATGAGTAAAGTGTAGCAGCCAAGAGCCAACAGCACAGTGCCAACATGTACATTTATTTGTTCCAAGGCTGGATAAAGACCCATAAAAATATCCTTAATGTAATTGCTGTGAAGAGTTATAACAGCTAGGGTCACTTCCAGCTTGGCACAACTTCAGGGGAGGATCACGTCTGAACTTGACCCACTGTTTCAATTCTGATGTGCATTGCCAAACTCTCTACCCTGGTCCATAGCTTGAAACGCAGAAAGCCAGCAAGGCCATGCGGCTGCACCTTCCCTGGGTTTGCTGTGCTTAGGGCCCTTCACCCCTCTGAACATCCCATTCTGAGACAAGTCACTGCCAATTCAGAATTTCACAGCTATTTTCAAAAAATCCCTCAGTAATCGCTCTAATGGCCACGTGAAGTCTTGGCATACTACATATAGATTAAAGTCAGCTTTTTGAATTTTAGGACTATGTATACTTTTTTCTGATGTGAAAGGAAGCAATTTGGATTAAAATCTTGTAGCTGTAGCTGCCAATGAAATGTAATTAGCATTATTAAAGTGCGATAGGTAGTCCCTGCAGATTTAGTCCTTTCCGGTGATGAATGACAACAAGTGTATTTATGGCCTCAAGAGAATTCTGGATAAAATTTCCATCATTTAACTGTCCAGTTATTAAGACAGTCTATGTGAACAAGATGAGGAAGTTCACCCCACTTAAAAAACATAAACCAAAACCAAATCCAACCGTAAAAACAAAAAGTATGTTGGTATAATGCTTAAAAGTCTATATTTGGTTTGTTAATAAAATACTTCTGTAACACTGCTTATCAGTTTATCTCAATCACTAGAGTAAAATGATTTACTAAAGCCTTTAAAGTAATACAATAAGCCTTATTTGGGGGCTACATTACTGCACAAGTTCATACAGGGAATTCATTTAGGAAGTTCCTAGCAGAGTCAGGAAGAGACTTAGATATCCCAATTTCTTATCCTATACTTAAACCTAGTAGTTTGTCTAAACTTTTAGAAGTAAATCCTACTACAATAAAATTCCCAAATCTGAAGGTTTAATATTGTGTTAAATGCATCCAGAAATCAAGTGCTTTCAAGCAGCTGTCCTCATATATTCACAATCATAGGGTTGGTGCCAAAACACCCAAAACCATACCAACCACCCCGGGCTGGACTACAGCTTCACCACATCTGCAGGAAGCTGGCCCTTTGCACTTCACCTGACACAGTTTTGAGAAAAAACTCATTTCTCCCCTCCATTTGTTCCTTCTGGTTTACCTTTTAGCCAAGCCTCCAAAATACAGCACTGAAGCCATCCACATCACTGATACTTGACTACATACACATCAGTGCATTTGAACTGGGAATCCGAGCATTGCTTTGACCCAATAAAACACACATCTATTGAAGTCTCAAACAGGAATTGTTTATAAAAATTTGAGGACTCCAAACACCAGCATATTTATTCATCTCCAATTGTCGCTTATCCTCCAGCACACTGCACAGAGATTCACTAATTATCTTTTAGAGGTGAGCTTGGCTACTCCAGCTTTGATGCTCTGCTTTGCAATTAAATGTATTCCAGCAGCCACATGGGGGAGAAGGAAAAAATACAGCTTCCAGTTCTGCAATGACCTACTTACAGCATTAGAGCTCTGAGGGGGAGGGCTGGGAGAGGAGAGGTCTAACTACAGTTTAATGCAAGCTGACACTTATCTGTGCTTCAGACTACACAGCAATCAATACCAGATATGACTTCACATCCTACAGAAAATATTGGAAAGACAAGGAAAGTTAATGACAGGAAGAAATTAATACAAGACCTTGGTTCTCAAAACCTGCAGGAGTTTTAATACCCTAATCCTTTTCTGCCTCCTTTGCCATGTCCCATACTACAGCACTCCTGTAGTTTGTGTTAGATTCAAGCTATTGGAACCATTGTGCTGTGCACTGTACAGTCACAGGCTCCCTGCCCCAGACAGCGTGTCTTCTAACTAGACAGGAGCAGAGATTCTCATTGCTCCCTCTCAATGAATAAAGCAAGACAAAGGAAAAGAATCTGACTGATTTATCATCACTAACCTCAGTCAACAACTGAGCCACACATTGACTCTGTATCTTCATGTTCATTTTTTAAACACACACTCCCCCTCTTTTTCCCCCCTTCTCAGATTGTCTTTAAGGCAATTAAGCAGAATTGTTAGAGAAAGGTGTTGATCATGGGAACATTTTCGCATTCTGTCAGGGATCCCAGAACACACTAGATTTTTAAGCGCAGAGTGTATTCGGGGGTATGCTTTCTGGTTTCAATATTCCACTATCCGTCCTTACAGCATAGAAAATTTAATTCCTGGACTTCACACTAACCATAGCACTTACTAGTGACATAATAAAACGGAAGCCACACTTAACAGTGCTATCACTGGATTCTTCCAAAATGCCATATACTTGCAGCATGTGAAATGCCCATCATTTAAATATCACAGCAAATGTTTTGAGAGTTTATTTGCAAGAGTTGAGCCAAACACATCACTAAGCACTTAAAAATCTGTTCGTTCATTTGTAGCCTTTTGTATAATACAATATGAAGTGAAGGAAACCCCATTAACTTATGCTGGAGTAAATTCAGAACAACAGTTTGAGGACAATCATCCAGATTTTTTTTTCATTTTGTTTTTGGTGGTGTCAGATGAAATATCAACAATGGCTACCCTGAACTACAACAGCTAAGGATCGAGAAAGAAAGAAACGAAAAGTGAAGGACAAGATGGGTTTTCATCCTTTTAGCCCCGACTCAGATGAGGAACGACATCCAAAAGCAATGTTTGCCCCAGCCAGAGGAATTTCCACCTAATTTATTAGCTTCCTTCAGTATTCTCTAGCTCAGTAACTGTATTGCTTGAAGGAATCATTCACATCTGTGGAATTTACTAATCCTCATCTACAGCCATCACAGAAATTGGCCGTTCTCCCTTTCCCGAACTCTTTCTGAGTTACACTACCTAAGGCTGTGAGCTTGTCATAACTGATAACTGAGGCAGGGTCAGACACAGTCAGTGCTTTAACAAAAGAC
This sequence comes from Nestor notabilis, assembly GCF_000696875.1. Taxonomy (NCBI): domain Eukaryota; kingdom Metazoa; phylum Chordata; class Aves; order Psittaciformes; family Psittacidae; genus Nestor; species Nestor notabilis. The sequence continues at coordinate 55,215 of NW_009933813.1, read as the reverse complement.
AGACAGAAAGAGGTGAAATGCAATGGAGACAATACCAGTTAATCAATGGACTGCAAATTACACTTTGCATGATTCTGCACAAAGCATTGTTCCTTCAGTAAGGTCAGTTGTGATATAATTGCCATGAAGCTGGAAACCAAAAGAAATACTGTTTCTACTTGAAATGACAGTCAGAATATAATAATTTAATGAGCAGTTCTAAGTTAGTCAAAATCACTATGATCTATTGCAATGGATAAATTCCTGAATTAATGTCTTGCAAGAGAGTTGGCAAAAAAAGAATGTCCATTCACATCACTGCTAAAATCTCATTGCTCAGTCAGAGATTTCATTTAGCATCATGTCCACGCATCACTGCATTGTCACAGAGATGGAGGAGTTCTAATCTCAAATTTATTCAGCCTGCAGCACATCATCGTACAAGCAGGGACTTGCTAGAGTTGGCCAATTGCACCTATTTATAAATCTTTGTGCCACTAAAATCCAGGCATTATAAAATGAGCAAGCAACTGAGAACATAGGACAAAAGGTGTTGGTTTGCTGGTTTCCTGAAGTATCTCACCCATTTAGTACCCTCTGTAAACATTAATATCACTTCTTTTCTAAGGTTAGAGTTTGGAGAGGAGAAAGTATGCCCTGCAAATGAGAAACAGAATTTCCTTGTTTCCTTGCGGTGCACCCAAGATCCTGTATTATAACACACTGGTGTCTCACTTTATCCATTAGAACTGCAAATTATGTACTTTGCCTTGCAGTGATATTAAGCCTCAACAGTTGTGAAAATTTTGCAGTGCTTGGATGAAAACATCATCTAAAGTACACTGTATATTTAATGTGACTGCACAGACGTCTCCTTTTTAAGGAGCTTCTTCAAAAGCACTCTGAGCATCTAAATCCTTTCTTCTTTTCATAGCAAGATGATTGATTGCATATTTAAAAGTATTAATTGGTTCTATGATAAGGTTTTTAAAAAACCCTTAAAGCTTCAAGAATCAGGAAGAAACATTGTAATTGCTCAAATAACTTTAAATGCTCATACATTTTCACTGGTCCTTAATACATTCACACAATAATGGGACCCTTATAGGCAAGCTGTATGTATTTATTTAGAAAAGGCTGGTTGTAAGTAATGGACTAATAATAAATAATTTGTAGAACATTGTGCACAAACTATAAAGAGCATTCCTAACAACTGATCTCATTCCTTGGTTTAATTATTCAGTTCTTTTTCAGATGAAGCTATGTGTCTGGTATATTTGCTTCAGATCTCGAGAGGGTATTGACCAGGTTTTCTGAAGTCTTCTGCATTATTTATCTCTTCCTACCATAAGGGGTCTGATAGGCATACTGTTTCAATAATTAAATGTCAACAATTCATGCTGTTGGCCAAAACCCAGAGGACTTTCATAAATAAATAATAACATCTTGCATTTTTATAGCTTCTTTCATTCAAGGGTCTCAAAGTGCTCTGCAAATATTCATTAAGACCCCCTCCTCCCAAAAGTCTTGTAAGGTAATTCAGAATTTTTCTGCTCTTGTTTTTTTCACAACCAGGAAAACCGGCACAGGGAGATGGATCAGATACTCCAAGGTCACAGCTCTAGCCAGTGTCTGAGGCGAGGGCACAGCCCGTAATGACAACCCTGTCTGCCAGCTACCCTCGCCAAGCTCTGTGCTGGCGGCAGCAGGAAGCAGATGTGACACTAGGGTCTTCACTGAAGTCACAGCCACAGAAAAGCAATGAAAATGGGGCAAGGTGGAGGAAATCAGCATCTGCCCTATTGCCAATTTTTATTTTAAACATGTTTTAGTAGCAAGTTGCCAAATAAGATGAGGCAAAACAGTGAGTACTGCATGGTCCACCTGTGACCCAGCACTGCCATTTCTCCATTACTAACGCCACAGCCAGCAGTGATTTCAGTCAGAGCAAGGAAATATTTGATGTCTTGTTTCCAATCAAATCCTTCAAAATTTTCATTAGGAGTCATACATCTACGGTTTATTTGCCTTTCTCCAGTCATTTTTGTTGGCATCATTCTCCATGACTCCTTTTTCACTCCATCTGAGGAAAACAAGAATGATAATAATGATCTTACATTTCTATAGTGGCTTTCAACCCACTGACATGTTGAGAACAATGATGAGCACAGAAATAACATAAGAAGCTTTTCAGGCATCATCTTCTGGAATCAGAACTAAGTTTCTGAGGAGAGAAAGGCTGAGTCTGAAACCTGAGGGCACACCACTTGCTCTGCTCGCTGTTTTCAGACATGAATTCTACTTCCTGCCCTCCAAAGAGATGAGATAATTCACACGGAGATGATCACAGAGATGATCCCAACAACAGAAACAAATCTCCCATTAAGATTCTCATAACAAATACCAAATTCAAAAAAGTTCTGGTACTGTGCTTTACTACAGTTCATTTCTGGTTTGAATGTAATGCCTAGATAAATCAGCATCAGAACACTATGTATTAGAGAAAGAAAGCAATATCCAAAAGTGCTCTCACCCAGAACTAGTACTTTAGAATTCCTAATTCCCCATTGTTTCAGAGGAATGTCCGTGTTTTCCACCCCTTACCCAGACTGTCGCTGTATACATGTATACACATATACCTGTCTATAGTATATGTACATACTGCATATACACACTCACACACACAAAGTCCAACCTCAGACTGGTAAGGTGTTTTAGACTACTAAATCTGAGCACAAGTTATCCCTTTACTTTTCACTACTTAGTACCATTTACCAGATGCTTGAATGAATATACCTCTTACTGATGTTGCTTCCTGAAATTCTGCACCTGAACTTCCAGCTGTAATTACAGCCGGAAATATTTACTCATTTTCAAGAACTAATATAGAGTTGTTAACATCACTGTAGATTTTTTATCCATTAGGACACAAATCATCAATGTGGTTTTTTTTTTGTGTGTGTGTGTGATTTCCAAAGAAACAAACTAATTTTCTCTGTTAATGGGGAAGGCTGGGGCACTGGTGAGACAGAGATACATGAAGAAGCATTCACAGATATTATTATGGGTTAAAACTTACAAATAGTCCTACCTGAAACACACCAATGTTCATTGCCAGTAAGAAAAAGAGAGAAGACTATTGAAATTTAAGGATGTAGAGATATATTTAAGACTATGTTTAACTATTTAAGGATATATTATTGGAGCAATAGAAATTAAATCAATTTTATGCATTGTGAAAATCAGTTAAAAAAAAAAATGAAAAATTGGGTATGTGATGCTTTAATACCAGTAATTCATTCTTTCTTCCTGTAGGTTATTTTTTCTATGCCTGCACTATTCCTCTGCTTCTTGAACCTACCTTTCACTAAGCTTCATATCTGCTTTCAGTTCCTTTTACCCAGCTATTTAGGTTTGGAGCCATTTAGGGAAAGTGTATGTTCTTTTAATTACCATATTTCTGTATCTACTGGAGAGTTTTTAAGTTCTCCTTCCCCACATATTTCTCATTGAGTCATCCAACCCAGAAATTAACGTTATCGGTAGTTTTGGCTTCAGGTATGTGAAATACTGAGTTGTGGAATACAATTACAAAAACACAGAGGACCTTAAGAATTCACTTATTTTGCAGTGATGGTGGCAACGTGGTGGATGGTTAAAGACCTTTCTACCATTTGTGCAAACAGTTGATTTATAAACTCAGACCTATTTCACCCATATGCATACCTATGATTTGCAAGTGCCCTTTAACTGAATTTAGGTTCAGCATGTGATACTGTGCCTGAGTAACACCTGTTCTGTTGACCAGATACAATTGTTTCTCAGTTTTATATATAGTTTGAATAAATGGTCTCATCACAGCTCTTACAAGTTAGTATAACAGCTCAAAAGTTAAAATGTTGTGAGTTGGAGTGACAATGAAAACAAGAGGGTACATTTTTTGAAGTTATCACTATCTAAATTTGGATTCATAAAGGACTTTTGAACTTATTCTCTAAAAGCCTGAACGCATTTGGTAAAGGTCCCACATCTCACTCTTTATAGAAGATACTACTTCACTGAATGTATTCTCCTTAAAAGACTACTTCATGCTGTCCTTAAAAATACGGTGCATGATTGAGTTCCACCATGATCAAGGCCAACAGGTACATTTTTTTGTTGGATTTTACCTGGGATAGTTTCACATCTCTTTATGTCTTCACGGAAATCTGTGTGTGACTGTTCATGTGTGTGTACGTGTGTCTAGCAAACATGCAAGTGATTGATTTAGATAGGTTTAAGCCTGTCTCAGAAAATTAGAATATTGTCTCAGGACAGCAAACTCCTTCATGCTGTATACTTCAGTACTACTACTGAAACACATTTTTATTCACTTTTTATACTACTCTGAATACTCTCTGCTTTCTTTGTCATCTCCTTAAGATCCAGCAAGCAGCACGAGACAAATAAAGTTAATTTTCAAAGCAGGCACTACTGATCCCATGTCACTGCTCTATTAAAATGACATTTTGTGCTATGCAGAATGACTGATGCAAACGTTATTTAATCTGACGGATGCTGGAGCAAGAGGTAATAGTTGCTCACTGCATCATTATTCAATGGATAACACTTTAGCTGGCTTTAGAAAGGTCACTCTCATGTAAGGGATACTACTGAACTAACACTTTATTGCATTTTCAGAATAAATCATCCACCTTTAACATTCCCTGCCTTCCAGTAAAACTCTGTAAAATCCAGTCAAAGCAATAGTGAATGAAATACTGATAAATTCTATTCTTTGAATCAAATTAAGCCACTAAACTGGCTCCAATAACATCTGTATTCTACAATCTCTTTACTCAGTTTCCCTCTACTCAGGTCCCCTTTACTATGGGCCTTTAAAAAAAAAACAAATAAGACCAAAAAAAATAAAGAAAAAAAATGAAACCCTGCATATAAAGTTAGCAAGATTCTCAAATTTAACTCATAAAATTTTTGCTTTTTGTGTGCACAAACCTCTGTCTACACAAGCCAAAAGTTTGTAGTTTGAGTCTACAGGTATTGCCTGATCCACCCAGGGAGATTTCATGTGGAATGGGGATGCAGAAGTCAGCAGTTATTTAAGCTGAGAAGACTCTTATTCCAGTTTTTAGAAAATCCAAATCTCTCTCTCTTGTCCTGTTCATTCCTCCCAGTGCAAAATCTAGAAACTCTCCTAGAAGAGCTAAACAAAAAATCGTAAATGAGGAAAACGACTGATCAATCTTCAAACCTTAGACCACAGAAATCATTTCAGTGATGACAACATCATTATTTGCATAAGTGAGGACTACTTACATGAGGCTTTTCCTTCCTGCACTGCACTCCAAGAAGCTTCCACACAAGACATGACAAAGCTGGGCACTTGGGGAACACAGCAGTGCAGCCACGTTAGAGCAGTGCTTTGCAGAACCTCATTAGTGCTGCTGAGAAACAGTTCATTTATATCTATTTCAGGTGTCTCCAAGGTACTGCATACAGACATGCCTTCAACCACAGCCAAAGCCCACCGAAATAAAGAGCTAATTGCTAATCCCAATTATTTATTTAATTGAAAGAGCTTGAATCACTCAGGGTATGTCCACAGAGGCTTTTTGCAGACAGATGGGAAATTGGTTTCCCCAGGCATTGGGCCACCTGCATGTAGCCTAGCTTCACCCAAGGGCTACAGAGATACAGTTAACAGGACCCTGTGCGTAAGCTAACCAAACTTTGCCAAGAACTTTCCTCATGCAATGTGTTATCATCCTACATGAACACTGACGGTTTCACTTCTATTTTCTTCTGCTCTCGGAAGGTGTAAAAGTGAACAGATTCTAGCAGCACATGAACTTTTTAGTAACTAAGTTGATCTTAATCATCCCTTGGACAAAAGCATAGGGCAGATCAGGTAAACAAGCACAGAGAAAGAATGAAGGGTAAAGAAAGCACAAGTGGCTGCATTGCTGCATGGATGACAGATCTATGTGCAGGTGTAAGCAGGCAGTTGTTCTTGTCCCACTCTGGCAAGAAGAGGCCACAGCTGTGGCATGCTGCTGGAAAGTCTCTGTCTCCTGCCATTGGTAGAGAAGACAGTTTCCTTTTTAACTCTGCCAAGCAAGAAATAGACGAGTTTGTAAAAAAAGATTTGCATTGTAAAGTCATGGAGAACTCTTGTCTCTGGCAGAGCACAGAAAACAAGCTGTCACTGACAGTTTATTTAGGTCATTTATAAGAGAGCTTCTCACCTGCTGACTGCTTTTTAAGGAGAGATGGGTCACCAGTGCTAGGACACTGATCCCTGACATCCGTAATGCCAGAGTCAAATCTTGTTACTTGCCAGTATACATTTGATGAGATAGGTAGCATGGGGACTTCTGTTTGTACCTGGGTGTAGACAAGGAGCAATATTAAGCATAAAAGGTAGAGGTTTAAAGTTAGCATTGTGGCTTCACTGTCTTTCCTGATAGCAAGTCAAACAGACCAGATGAATCTTCCAAGAGACCTGATCAGTAGCAGCAAAATATTTCTAATGCAAACAACAGCGTATTAATAGCCACTCTATGGTGAGGATCCCATGTGATAAATACACCCATAGGAATCCAAGGCTTGTGCTGGTAATCTTAAAAGTTCCCAGAGGCCTGATTATTTTGCAACGATGCTGCCAGCCTTGTCAAGACTCATTGCTTAATCAATCTCTGCAGAATCATGGGGCTAACCAGCCTTTCACCGACAGGATAACCAGCACTAGACTGTGAGCTTTACTTCTGCACAACTGTCGTATGTTAACAGAGCCCATAAAGCATCATTCGCTATTATCAGTTCAATACCACCAGTCATTCAAATTGACATGGTTTGCTAAAATGGAAGGAAACAAGACAGGGATGTATCTCCTGAGGAAAATCCTTAAGTTCTTGATTTGGTTATTTCTCTCCTAATGCACATGTTTATTACATATTTCTTTGCCTCCTAGCACTTCTACATTCACAACAGCCTATTTTGCTAACTGATAATATTCTCAGATTTATTTTTGTAAGGCAAGAAGGCAGCACTCTGGCTGTCCATTCTGACCTTTCACATAACCCAGGCCAGAGAACACCAACCAATTCCTCTTAAGCCTGTGACATCGGCTTGAGCCATAACAAAGTTTTATACAGATTCCCAGTCTTGTCATTGGCCTGTATCAATTTTTCTTTGCCTTATAATATATTAAAGAAAAACACGTATAAAAGAGGTAGGTATTACTGAATTAAAGACTTACAAGTGAGGAAGAATCCACTACTTCCCTAAGTTGCTACAGAGAGTAATTACCCATAATGTAATTTTTTTTTCATATTAAATTCAGCATCAACTCCTCTGATCTAACAGAATAAAAAAATATGGAGATCAAAACACTATGTAGTAACAGGAGTCTCTCTTCCATGTTGGTTCTTCTAGACCATGATCTAACTGACTCCTTCCCTTCCAATGGATAAACTAACTAGACCAAATTTTTTAATCTCCCACTATAAGGCATGCTCCCCAAGCCTCCCATCATTTCCATATGTTTTTTCCTAAGTCTTTTCCAAATTCATGGCAACTTATTTGAAGAGATATAAACCCCACAGCTGAGAAACAGCCTGCAGAGTCATATGACCAGACAGTTGGATGTCATAGGATCCAGCAGATGATGGTTTTTATTAGCCCAGAACTAAAATTATTGGTGAAATTGCATTTGTTTGTAACAAAGGAACCCTGTAACCTTTAATGGAGATCTCTGGTAGACATGAACCTAAACTACCCAGAAGCAGCAGAAAGAGATCTAGGAAGAACTGGAGATATTAAGCAAAGAAAGTTTGGTTTATGTAATATTTTCTTTTTTCCACATTTGCTGAAGGGTCCATCTCTGGAGAAATTCAGAATTAGCAAGGACCAGCTTTTTCTTACTGAGGAGTGGAAATTGCCTTCTTCTATACTGCCTTTGTTGAGGAATCCTCATTTGTTTGTACAGCTGTTAAACAGAAATGGTGTCTTGCTCAAACGAAATATTCAAGGTTGCTTAGCTGGAAGTACATCTGTAATAAGGAGCAGGAGAACCTAATTTGATCACCTACTGTTCTCTCTTGGACAGTCCACATAAAACAAGCCATGGGAAAGCTCCTGGAGCTAACTTCATGGGGAAAGCCAGCAACAATTTCAGGGAAAGTGAAAGTTTTACACTTGGGCATGAGGAGCAATGGGGTCAACATAAAACACGACCAGTGTGTGACATGAGCCTGACATGTCTTGCCACCCTGTCTCCAAGGTCCAGGTCTGCAAAGTCACACCAAGCACTGCCACTGCAGTGCTCTCAGCACAAGGAAAGAGGTAGCACACTAAAAAACATGCAATCAAGCAAGTGTCTCATTCTTAGCTTTTCCCGAGGCTCCATGCATTTCATGTGATATCAGAACCTAGTCACCCTCATGACCTGGACTGCAAACAGGATTTAAAGCACAATGGTTTAGAGTAGTAGTAACCAAAGCTCTAGTTACATCATGATAGAGACAAGAAAGCAAAGACAAAACAAAGGGACCTGGTAATTGTTTATTGTAACTTTTTAAAATTCTGTGCCCACCCTAAATCCTCTGAACTAAATCTGCTGATGAACTATGGCAAGCTGTTAAGGCCCAGGGCACATCATGATGTCAGCTACTATTGTATAATTGCACTAAAAATTAAGCTTTTGTTAAAAAGAGAGAAAAAAAAGGGGGTGGGGGGAAGACAGATATTTTTATAAACTCTCACGATCAGGAAATAGTTGAGAATGTTTCTAGAGGAAGAAACAACAATGAAGTGCAAACTACCTGAGCCTGCAGAGACCATGAAATGACAAATCTCATAGCAATATTTAACCCAGGACCTATTGATCTGGAAGAATTTCATCAGCACCATCTTGTTCACTCCTGTCTAATCCCTAACATTCCCTATACTTACAGCACTGCTATCTTCAGTGGATGACAACATGACTGTCAGGATACCATAGGAAGCATCATGTTATACCATATTAAACATCTTGGATAGGCTTCAGATAACTATGCCTGATATAGTAAAGAGCACCTCCATAAACCTTACTCTATGAGCCTTACATCATGTAATGCAGAACTGCATTCTTGTTTTATCAGCAATGATTCCTCCATTATTAAAATGTAAAATCTACAGCTATAGCTGCAGATGTAATCTTAGTTATCCTGCTGCAAGCATTTTGTTCTATTAAGAATCCAGTTTCCAGCGTTCTTGATTTTGGACAACACCCTATCTAAGCACGTGCAAATTGAATTCACCATTAGAAACAATTAAGACTAGTATAAAAAGGACTTTCTAAGTCAAAAGAGCCATGGAATTACTATGTAACTGCTTTGTAACCAAGAAAAAAACAACTGGGAGTGGCTTATTAGTGCTGATTAGAAAAATCTGCAGGGGTTTGAGGCTGGGGTTTTTTTGTGAGGGAGGGAAGAATATGAAAGAACCTGAGATTTTCCAGGTGGCAGAACAAATGCGCCAGCCCTAAGACCTCATGTTACAATTTTAAAATGGCAGGAGGAGATAGATTAATAATTTAGGATGTGAAGCATGGACAGATTTCCCTTATTCTCAGTGCCACCTTCTCAGAATGCAGTTTGGGGCTCTTTGCTCAGGCAGGATGCTCGGGCTGCCACGACTACAGCAGCCGAGTCACAATATCAAGTGTCAGTAAAACGATGACCTCATTTGCATTCACTGTTTCTCTTGGTTTGCTAATGACAGAGTAGTGCTTTTCCTCAGGTGGAAATTACTCTCCCTGAGAAAGGTTCGCGTAACAACAGCAAATCAGGATATGTGGTTCTTTGTGATGTATTTGGCTACACACAAAAAAAAAAAATTATTTTACACTTCTATCTGTATCATGAAATATTTTTTTGCATATTTTACGGTGCAGCATGCCACTTAGCATTATTTTCTTTGAGGCTATAAAATTTCAGTGTTGGCTTTTAGGTTTTGGGGGAAGTCTGACGGATATCACCAAGTAAGCGTTTTACTAGTCCATTATTTTCTCTGCATTTAAATGGCATTTGAGATCGCTTGAGAAGTATAATTCCTCTAGGAATGTGTCTCCAGTCTGGGGTGATGTCTTTGAAGACTGTCCCTCTCTTTCACTTTACACATGTCTATGAAAAAAGAGGATGAATGATACAAACTGTGATCTTGAAGGTCTAATGCCCTCAACTTACCTGCAGAAGACAACTGTAAATTCATTTTCGATGTATTTTACCTGGAGGTGTTTTGCTGTGTGGTGTCCTGCAAGGCTAATTAGATCTATGAAGGTATAGCTTAAGCACCCATCAGACCAGAGCATTATCACCACTTTCCCTCTTAATTTAGATGCAGTCACTTCTGAATACCTCTGTATGCACATTGAAAGCCTGAGGAACTGCAGGGGATGTTTCTTCATCCTACTTTCCTGCTCAGAGATGCAGCATGTGCTCTCTGGGGTGGGGAGACAGAGCAGTGCCTCGCATCCTGCTGAGCACCGCTTTGCCAGCAGCTGGACTCCTTTAACAGTGTTTAACTTGCTGAATTTATACATTTCTAATGCAAAGCATCAAGGAGGTAGCTACAGGGTAGTGATCACAGTTGATGAGGAAACCCAGCCCAGAGCTCCTCACCTTTCCACATGGTCTGAGAGGCTACACCACCTTGCTATGCAAGAATGTGCTCTCAATAAACTCAAAAATGCCATGAAATTCTCCATTAAACCAGCCTCTAACAAATTAAACACAGAGGGATATGCCGTATATGCATAAGCTGCCAAGCTGGAGGGGAACAGGGTGACAGCATGGCATAGCAGCCCAGTACCCTGGCCCAGGACTCACTGCACCAGGAGGTGAGCTGTCAGAACCATGGCCGTACTGCCGCAGTGCCAGTGGCCACCCAGGACCACAGCAAAGGGGTTCTGTCAGTGTGAGCTTCCAACGTGACTGTTGTTGCTGACACAGATGGCCTTCCCTCTCAGCTGTGGCAGCAGCTTTGCATGGGCAAGGATGCCCTAAGTATAAACGATCTTGGAGGTGAAAAGAGCTGCTGTCATGTCCCTGACCCTTTCAAGGAATGGGGATGGAAAGGAGAAGAAAAAGAGCTCCCGGCAGTGGGAGCAGAGCTGTCTACTTAAAGGCAAAGGGAGAAGGGTTGGGGAGGGGGCTGATGTCATGCAGAAGCTGGGGATGCAACAGAGATGAAGACATCAGCTAGCATGTGCCAAATGATAAAGGAAAATCCAGTGAAACTTGAGCACATTAAATGCCAAAACCGAAAGGCCACAAGAGAAACAGGAGTGCTCCTGGAGACTAACAATATCTACCATTAAAATGCTGGTGTTTCCCAGTCATGGGATGAGGCCTGCAGCAGAAGGGCAGCACGAAAAGGTGGCACAGCCACCAGGCATAGGACACAGCTTTTGTTGCAGGTCAAAGCACTAATGCAGGGGCTACTGGCACACCAGCCCAACTCCATAGAGATGGCCTCTGCATGGCAGAACACCCCACATGGAAATACCTACTGAAGACTTACTGAGACTCCTTCATATACCACCGTTTTGCTGCATTAGTAGTCATAAAGCAGGGGAATAACATAAATGTGCAGACATAAACAAACTAATTTCTTTCAGAAATTCAACTTTGGTTTTCTTTCCATTCTTTACTCCCCCTCTCAACAGTGAGCAAGAATTTGTTAAGTTTGGCTTTGAACACAGGAAAACATTGGTTGGTAATTACTCTCCTAAACTGCTTTTCTTGGCAAGCACTCTGTGCCAACCGTCCCTGGTTCTGCTGTTAGGGGATGACTCTGGAGCTAAGAAAACACACACACATGCAAAGTCTCCAGTAATTATACGTGCACTACCTGCTTTCTAATGCACTTCAGTGTAATTACCTTTTTGTCAGCACAACTTCATTCTGCGCAGAACAGCTGAAATCCCTAATTACCAACTGATGCAGCAAAAGTCTCCCATTTGCTCTGGAGAAAGTAGTATCATTAACCCAAATCATTATGTGCCGCTTGTCAGGCGAGGACTATGGAAATTTCACCTGCATTCACAGGTTTCCTTCAGCGGAAAAGTAAACACCACAGTCTGGATAAGACACTGAAAAAGCCTCACTCCTCAAGGGCAAAACCCAACAAGCTGACCCAGACAAAAATCTCACCAAAGCCAAACTGGGAGTGAAAGACTTGCCAATGGACTTCAGGGTTTAGCCCTACATAATGAGAAGTGCAATTTTCTTTAAGAGAAAGGGACAGAGTTTGAAATTTTGCATGCATCAGATAAGGCATCTGAAGTGCCAGGCCCATTGGGGTATAATTTGGGTGTAGTACATTGTAGCTCTCACAAGCTTTCAATAGAAAGAAATTGAGATGATCACTCACCAAAGTTGTGGGTGAATTTCAGAGGGACAAATATCTTACAATTTTTCCGGAGGATATATATTTTAAGGGGAAAAAAAAGTGCTTTCAATGTCACTGTAGCTATTCCATATTTCAGCAAGTATCTTATGTTTCCAGGAAAGTGGCTTGCACAGTAATGATTTTTAGTCAATGCAAGAAAATATTTTGCAGAAAGCAAATTTTGAATGAAAATAGCCGAATCATAAAATTGATTAAAAGCTGTGTAGAGCTTTTCAGATGAAACATGGGTAGGAATTCACAAGATAGGTAACAGCTTTTCACTGATTAAAAGTTAGGCATTAAGACACATGTGGAGTGTGGGCATCAATCCTATAGTGCAGCTAGCTATATTTATTTGGGTGCCATCATAAATTTGTCTCTCTAGAAGCCTATGTGCACTTTGTGAATTGTTGAGTCACAGATCTATGGATTTCCGTTGCAAACAGCAGGGAACATATCACTATAATATCCAGGCATTAGTTCATGTTCTTTAGTTTTTACAGTCTTGCTTCATGCTGTTGAATACCAACTGCATTTCAGAATCCAGTACATGGATTCAGATATGAGCCATGCAGATGCGGAGTATTAAAAGAATTCCTGAATTTACTAGGCAGAAGTTCTAGGCAAACTTAAACCCTTTAGCAGTCAACCATTTCTCTGCCAGGGACTCTAATGTAACATTAGTCTGTTAGGCAGCTACAGAAGGTGATACTGATAAATTATTTTTTATGTGAACATACCCACTTTCTCTTCTCTTTCCAGAAACTAAATAGCGAGATAAAGCAGATGACAAAATTTTAGCAACTTCTGAGCAGATTTAATTAAGGAAACTCCATTTTATTGCAGACAGACTGTCCTATTTAATCTCCCACTCACAGTTTTCCTTCTCACTGCAATTTTGTGCAATTAAAAAAAGACAAACTGGAATGCCAATTAAATGCCTTTTGAAACAACAGCCACATTTTCTGACACCTGTTACAAAAATGCATGAACTGACACATTTCCAAACTAATTTCAGTGTTTCTGCAGTGGCCCCCAGCTGCCTTGAGTCCTAGGCTGTTGCATTTTATGTCTCAGAAAAGCAGAGAACATCAGCCACTCTCACAATCTCTGTGTTGCAGTAATGTGTGGCAGGAGAAAGGAAAAGGGTTTCCTAAAGCAGGCAAGAAGGAGCCATGGACTTTAAGCTTCCAGTGGCTTGAAGAGAGAAAATAAATAGTCTTGTCTCCTGATGTTTCAGGGGCCCTATTACTTATTCATTTGCATTGGTCTACCCCAGATGGAAACTCATCAGAAACCACGATCCAGCTGTCCTCTGCCAACCCTCTCACTGCTCTCACCATCCTCAGGCCCAAAGAAGCCTTCTTAGCCTTCCTCTTCCTCCCCATGCATCATCTCTTCTGTACTGAGCCATCTTCTTGGAAAGGAAAAGCTTTAAGCTTCATAGTAGTGGGAAAGATGATGGGTTTCCTCTCCGAGTAGTCAGTTACTGGATGTATGCAAGGTTTCAGGGTAAGAGAAACCCAAGATAAAGCCAGATGCTCCTGGAAATAATCCTAATATTCTTCTCCGAGGAAGTGTTCAGTTAATGGTCTCCACAAGCTTATAGTAAGAATTCTAAAGTTTCAGCTGGATTGTAGAGATGCATTATTCAGTCACTTGGAGAGGGACAGAGGTTGGATTTAAGGAGGCACTTTCTCTTGTGGCACAAATTACAGTTATGCTAATAATGATGATAAACAAGGAGAGACCATGCCGTGGCCTGGAGGCACAGTACTCACACATCACACTGCATCACTCAGAGTGGTCATTTCCACCTTCAAACTCTCCCCCAGTCTCCCTCTCTGCACAGTCACACAAATGAAGGCATGGGCACAGGATGGCCTGGGGGTTTAGGCAGGAATAAGAAGGTGGAGGGTACAGTGGTGGATTGGGGGACACACTTATCTGGGGCCCAGCTCTAAACCCAACCATTAAACTGCCCCTGCTTTGCAGACAGAGTCTTCTAGATGAATCATCCCCTGAACTACCCAAATCTTGCCAGCCAGCTTAAAATAAGTTTGCTGACTTAATAAATTCACTCTTTCTGCAATTCTGTTCACTGTTCCCCAGCACCCGCTTCATGCTTTTCACCCTCCTCTGCTGATGGAGGCTTTGTGCAGCCGTTTCCACCTCTGCAAAGCAAGTGGAAGCATTAATAACTCATCAGTAAGGAATCAGACTTGGTGCAAAGAAAACACTGCTTCTTCTATAGTAACTGCTCACAAACCAGGCCCTACACCAGCTTAATTATGCCAGCACCGACACTGCTAAAAGGCATAATCATATCTTCACTCCTTACAGGCTATTTATCTTCTGTGCTTTTTTTCTTCCCTTATTATCTATTTTCTCTCATGTCTCTCTAAAATTGCTGGGTATTTTCATAAGATTCACACCAAGAATTATTCTATTTTATTGCATTTTTCATCCACAAATATTAGGAAATAATTTCTCACCTTTCTAAGTTATGCTTGGCAGCATTCAAAGATTATTGCTTCTAGTGGGAGTACCAATTACAATCTGTTTTGGTTTGTAAATATGCAGGTTCTTTAGGTTTTGCCTGACTTGAACATTAGTAGAAATGACGGGACATTTTTCTTTCATCTTGCAGAAAGGAACTGAAACTATTTTTTTGCCCTCTTCTTCACCAAGATGAAACAGAATTTACAACATTTTCCACGAAAGACAAGAAACACAAGGTGGGAGGAAGGGAAAAGAGCAGCAGGGAAAGGAGGAAAAAACAGATTTAAAGAAAGGAAAGGAGGTGGAAGGTAAGACATTCCCATTTGACAAGTTCTTGTTGACTTTAACTGCAGCTGAACTTGTTATTTTGGTGTAGATTTTATATATTTCATCTGATGGAGTCATCACTTTCCGTGTATATACATGCTAACACAGGGCCTTATAGTCAAAAGAACAGGGATGAGTTGTGGAAAATTAGAGTTTAGGTCCATCTGCTCACAGCATCCCACACAAGGGGCTTGATTCCCGGGCTACAAATGCAATTGCTCTTATGCTGGAGCGATGCATATTATGAACACAGATTGTGGCAGCTCCAACCTGAAAGGCTGAGTGTGCCATCATGAAACCATTAATAATTTAGGGCATCTGCTTGTAAAGTGGCAGCCTGCTGAAACAGGTGGAGGACCTGAGGGTTGCACAACTCAGATGAATGCTCAGGTCCTTAAAATACTACCTCTTCCAGAATTAGTCTCTCTTCAAAGCTAGGGATTTCATTTTGCACCCAGGTTTTTTTTTTTTCAGTGAAAGTCTCCCTGAAATTGATGCATGCCTAAGTAGAGTTCCGATGAAGGAGTGGAAATTTCCCCAAGAAACTATTCTTAAAGTAAAGCCAAATTTAAAGCACATATTCAGCAGCTGTTTGCATAGGAAGATGAAGCATTGTGCCATGTCTTTAAATCTGGAAAAACACAAAAAAACATCAATCCCAACCCACACTTACACAGTGGTTATCTGCATTCCTTGCTTCTGTTATTTTTATTTTTTGCTAGCCTTCTTGCTGCCAATCAGATTTCTGAAAATAGATATTTATATTGATAGCATATACTATTCTCCCCCTGCCTCCGATAGTTAAGCTACACTGCACATCTACTTAGTTCTGCCAGCTCGTATCAAGGCATCACTCCATCTTCGACCACCTGCAACTGCAATACTGCTGATCAAGCAGCCTGGCTTTGTCTTTCCTAGGTAGATCTTCGAGGCAGAATGTGCCTCTGTATTATGTTTGAACAGCACTCAACAAAAGTTCACTCATTTAAGTCCCCAAAATGCATAAATGTAAAATTCTCCCAAAGTCTAAAAATATGAAACATGTAAAGATATTCCACATGCTTTTTTTTTAATTGGTAAGTTAAAACCTATTTTTCCTGCTGTAGTTCACATACTAGTTCACATATTGAGCTGTGTGCTCACACTAGTCCACAGCACAAGTAATTTCAGAGAACAGAAATAAAACTCTATAAAACCAGAAATAAAACTCTACCAAAACAAAAGCTCACATACAGTCCCTGCCATACTACATTAATGATCTATGCTAATCAAAACCAACCAAAATAGTTCATAGTCCTTGACTGTAAACCTTCAGCCTGCACTGATGACTAGGACTGCTTAAAAGATCATTTGCAAATCCTTTGGCATTGTCAATTCATGCTGTAAACTTATGGTGTATAGAACATGTCAAAACAGTAAGCAGGCCAGTTGAACTTCAGGATATGAGGATGACCCCACAGGTCCCCGATACCTCAATTTCTGCTAAG
>NW_009933813.1:37685-38457 GCF_000696875.1 Nestor notabilis | reverse complement strand
CCAGACAGGCCTGCAGCTTCGTGCTATGATTCCTTGTTGTACTTCGGGACCTTGACATGCCTTTCACCTCTCCAGGAGGGAAGACAAGCCTAGTAGATGATAACTGTGATCCACAGGGCAATTTGTAGATGAGCCCCTGCTTTGTTGATGAAAACTGCAATTACAAGAGCTTGCTTATTAAAAAAGCTTGTTTGAACCTGTACATTTTTAAAGGGGGCTTTACCTCAGCCTAACAAGCTGACTGGAGTTGCCTTGGTGTACATGTTTCATTTAAGTGTTCGATATAGGTAGGGATCCAATATGCTCTATACATGCTTTTTCCCATAACACTATCACAACAGTAATGAACCACTGATGGGTAGCAGACAAGCAGTTAAGAGCTGACTTATTTTGTAGCATTTTTTATTTTGTTACTGAAGTAAATACGACCATTATTGAAATAAACAAAATAACACACATTTGTTTCTGTAATACTGGATTCCATGCATCCTGGGTTCATTATTCGCTATGGTGACTAACATTCATTTTTTCTCATGTACAAGAGAAAGCGGTGACTAATTTATTACCAAAGTTCATTGCGTCAAGAAAGAACATTTTATGATTGATGTTGGACATCCTGTACTACAGTCCTGTCATAGAAAATTAGTATCTAGCATCCTCACAAAAGACCTGTCTGCAGGTTGTGGTGTCACCTTTTCTGAAGAGTACTGTTACTATAACTACAAATAACCACAATCAAGATGCAAATGGACTAGAGGTACAGAGTTACAAC
>NW_009933813.1:0-37654 GCF_000696875.1 Nestor notabilis | reverse complement strand
TAAAGGAGTTTGATTATTGCAAAAAATAGACAAAGTGCAAGGAAAAGGAATAGTCAGCTGAGCAAAGCAGCAAACACAGTATAAGAGGATCTAGACAATAAAATATCTTTAAGTCTTTTAATATAAACAATATGACTGAGATTATTGGAAGAAACCTAAGGCCGAGAAGAAAAGTTTATGCACATCTTCAAAGTTCCATTTCTGTTTTTTAACCAGAAGTTCATTATTCCTACAAAATTTCTACAAAATTCACAGCTTAAATGGAGGGTTGGATATGATGACTGCCAGATATCCCTTCCTGTTTAAATTATTCTGTGATGCTGTAACTTCATTGATGGCTAATAAGAGATCTCCCCATCAATCAAGAATAAAAGTAACTGCACAGAGAAAAACCAGAAAATTATTTCATACCATCTCTTGTTTCAGGGATTGTTTTTGAACAGCATGCCTATCTGCAACAAAAGGATATGGCCATATAATTACTGTTTTTCCTACAGCACTAAGAATATAAAGAAAGTATGACAAAGGACAGAAAAGCAGCACTTAACAAACTGCCATCACAATAATGTAGGCAAATTGACAACAGAGATTTAGCAAAACAAACACATCCAATAATATCCTGCAACTTCATGATGCTCTCCACACTTAAAGCACTACTTTGCAGGTACAGACTTTACTAAAAGGGACTCCAGTTTCAGTCTGGGCAATCCTGAACACCTCAGCGCTGGGGCTGCACAGATTGATCATCTTAGAGCCACCCTGATCTCCTCAACCAACTTCTTCCACCACACAGGCCACAGGTTTCAAGCAACTGATTTTTGGACCTGGCCCTGTTCATTGCAGCTGAGGGGAGAGGCATCACCCAGAGTGCCAGCTGACACTTCCCAGTGAGGGGGGCAGGCTACACCTTTCAGGATCAGCCCTTTTTGAGATGAAAGCCATAAGGCGCATTTAATTCCAGCAGCAGCAAGTGCAACACAGCAACACAGCTGTGCCATGTAAAATACCAGCATGATTAAACAACGTGGAGGAGAGGTAATTACTTATAGCAGGGTCACTGGAGGAGAATGGCTTCTATACTCACGAGGAACGCAGGGAGACCAGGATGCATACGTAAGCAGCCTGACAAAAAATGTACTGGCATTTCATAGACACAAACCTGGATACACTTGGATTCCCCCCTCCACCAGCAAAATGCAATCTAGATGCAGAGGAAAAATTACTCTCCCTCCCACTTCACCAGTAGCTTTATTATACCTCCACTAGCACTTATCCTGCACGCTCAGTCTCATTAGTTTCAGCAGGGCTCTTCTTACTGAAAGATCAAAGGAGTCTTTTCCTGGAGGGTTTGTGCCATTGATAATTTGGATATCTGCAGTAAACTTAATCTATCTGTGCTACACCATAGAGATTTGAGGCAGGGGAAGATTAAAGTGATTTGCCTAAGACAACAGACGCAGTTTGAGGAAATTGAATGCAGGTTTCCACAAAGCCCAGGCTTAAAAATAAGAAGTCTCTTCACACATTAAAAGCCCCAAAATACACATTTTGAAAATTAGGATTTTGCTATCACTATATTGGCTATCTAAAGGGGAAGGATTTGGAAATAGGCTTACGTTTGTCTTTTTTGCTGCAGTTTTACCCTTTTCTTCTTCCCTAGCTTATCTTAATTTTCACTATGAAAGGCCCAATCAAATAGGTCATGCAAGTCTTCATATATATCTTATCAGCAGACCACAGCTCTGGGAGAATGCTTTTCTGACATGCTCAGCCATGCTAAAAATACTGAATAAACACTTGCCACTTTTTACAGTTATTTCAGGATACACCACTCCAAGAAGAGATTCAGACGTCCACTGCCTTCCACTGCAGTCCAGCTGTGCCTGTGACTACAGCACACCAGCTCCTCTGCAAAATGAGGGTGGCCTCTCAGGAGGCAAATGTGACTGTGAAGGGTGGCATTAGGAAAGACACGTAGCACCCACCTTGGGCACAGAGATAAATAATGAGGTTCCTCTGGAAAGCACTTGTAGGTATTCTATTTCTTCAAAAGGTTTAAGAGAGGTATAAGTGTGACAGCAAACACCACTTTGGCTTTGATAATGGCATTATGCACAGCTAGCCTGTTCTTTGGCTTGTTAAAGTCGAACTTTCCTGTGGGTAAGAAATGAACATTACTTTGTCACTGTTTTCAGGGCTTTCTGCCATGTTAATCTGATTATCTATGACAGTTTCTGTCAGTTTGTTAGCAGAGATCCAATTATTCTGCTTGGCTTTTAAGTTCTCACATATTTCTGGCTATGGGCCTGATTCTGAGTTCTTTGTCCTCCTGTCTTCAGTGAAAATTTTAATGTAAAAAAACCAACCCCACAGTAGCAGAACTGATACACTAGTGGTTTATACAGAGTTCTTAAAAAATTGATGCATTCTTCAACCCTCTTAAGCTTTAACAAAACACTGCAAAACTGACAGCTGAAGGAAATTAATGGCCCTGCACTTGATCTGACTACATTTCTGTAATTGAAATTTACAGTGTTTGAGTGCTTGTAAAGAAGGGACATTTCCGCCACCCCACCCCCCACCCCCCCGCTTCCTTAAACTCTTGATTAGATCTTGGCTTTTCTTCTGTGTCAAAACAAAGAAGGAAAATACAGTACAGTTCTATAAGTAAGTATGACACACTTTAAACATAGAAATAAAAATAGAATCAGATGGATCCATTTCTAAGGCATTTGACATTGGAGACAGCGTATTCAATCTGTTATTTTCTCTTTTACACTGAGCTTTTCTAAGGCACAAATTTGTGTGGAATAGACCAATACAACTGGAAAGTGGCCAGCATATACTAAGCTATAAACAGACAGAAAAAAATGACCACATCATTATAAGGTGTTCAGTGCATAATCCTTGCATGTCACTAGCTTTTAACTCATCTCTGTTTGAGGGTCCAAAATTAATTTGCCCAAAGTCAGTTGTCACTTCTTAAAGTCTTTGTCAGTAAAACCAGTAATTCACAGGCTTCATGAACGCCTACCAGCAAACTCTGTACCTCTCTCATTCTAGTCTGTTCTAAATGTACATTCTTTTCAGTGATGTCTGTAAATAGAGTATGCCTATACAAGAGCTTTTTGTGGACTGGACTGCTCATCATTTTGTACAATGTATAGCTCCACTGACAACAGCACCAGCAGGAGCTTGGCATGACAGTATCCTGTAGGTACTTAATAGAGTTATTTAAAGCTCTATGAAGCAAATATAAAGGCAAAGGCACTGGAAGGTGATGCTCTTCTTTGCTTGGGCTCCATGTCTCTATTACTGCTACTAGTCAAAATTTCTATTTGAAAGAGTTGCAAGCTTATACATCCACATAGAAGTTAGTGGAAGAAGTCATGACTCCCTGGTGTCCACACATTTTAGTGCCAGACTCCTGAGAATTTTCTCACAAGCTGCATTTCAGCAAAAAACAAAAGCTCTCCTTCAGTCCTGGCAATTCTCTCCTCCATCACTGCCTGTCGTTTTCAATCACTGCAATATGCTGGCAGTGAAAGACATGCCTCAGGAAGACTATACTTCTTCATAGAATTCCTATTAATGCTTAGTTCTGGTCCATAACAAATGTTTGCAGATAAGGGCTTTACAGTCAGTGTTTTGCAAGCAGACAGTGCTTCTTCCCCCCCACCCCTTCCTTGGGGGGTGATAAAGGTTAACTGTCCCTTGGGGCCATGTATAGCTCAAAGAATGGCAATAAGCATAATACAATGCTTTCTATCTAAAATCCCAGTAAAAATTCTACATCCCACCAATCAAATCAGGAACTTAAGGCAGCTGCCACCAGAATTAATTTGAGGATATTTTTTGTTAAACTTTATAAAGTGGGTATAAGTTTCCATCGTACCAGATGTCATACTCAGCAAGAACACCAAAAACCAAGCCAAACTCCGTTGCTAAATATTAAGTGCAACATTCTGTATCATCACAAACTTTGACATCTCACTCCATGACAATTTGTTTGCACAGTTCCTTCCAAAATGAGCCTGTTCATATTGGGTGTAACTTGGCAGAGACTCTTAAAAGTCAGCAGAGTACTGCCAGCCGCTATCAGGCGAGGATCTCACTAACAGTTCCATTTCTGTACATCTTAAAAAAGATAAATGAAAGAGAAGGCACTAAGAAACCCCACCATTTCTTTCTATAGGGAATTTTAAAGCTTGAAGAAGTCTCCTCTTTCAAGTGCAAGCGTAAAATATATACTTGGATAACAGCAAGATTGAGGCTCGATGTTAAGAAGGAAAGATATTCTGTGTTACTGCTGCCCCTTCATACTTACCATCACTCTCTGAGCCAATTATGCCTGAGAGAATCAGGAGAAAAGCATGAATGTGTTAGATGCATGAAGTGGGGGGTGGGGGAAATGAGGTAGTCAAACCTCACAGCTTCAAACCTCACAGCTTCAAAGCCTAAGTCTATCACTAACAAGGGTCAGAAAGAAATCCTGTGAACTCTCCCACTCTGCCAGCTATGGTATCAAACAAACCTTTGTTCTAGGGGAGGTTATATCATTTCAGGCTGCATGGCAGCTGCTGGAGTCAGCCTGCTGATCTAGATGGGCCAATTACCTCTACCAACAGCCAGGCAGGTGTACAAGGGAACTCTTCATTGTACTAATTCAAAGTGATGATGATCACCAATACACAGGTTTCATAACAGAATCGCCCTGCAAGGTTTGTTGAACCGTGCAGAAGAAATTTGTCTATTACATCTGGCCAACCCCACTCAAAGTGATTATGTTCTGAGAGAAGGGCAGAAACAGAATATAGCCCACACTCCTGAGACTGGGAGATAGGATTACAGAAATCATTAGCTGGCTGCTAGCAAGTCTCCAGAGCACCATACCAAACAGAAGTTTATAAGCTTACAGCACAATCAAACGAGCAAGGAATGACAGGGGGACTGCTCTCTGCACATCTCAAACCAGGTAGATTAAAAACATAAGTTTTGCTCACTGTATGGTCCTGTGTTTTCTGAAGGACATTCTACAGGGAATAAAAAAATATAAAAAAATAAATGAAATAAAAAAGTCTTCCAAGTTCTAGTGGCAACAGAGAACACCATGGGAGCAGAAAGGCAAAGTCAGTACACAGGTAGTGGACACTTCCTGCTCATCTCCCACAGAGGATGTGCTTCTGCTAATGCCCTAGTACCCTAGCTTCCTTCCCACATACAAGAGTTGGCTGATTTCCTCTAGTAAAAATATCTAAAACTTTCATCATTGTGTTAACTAGAAGAATTCTACCTCACAGTTAAAGTGAGAAATGAGTGATGGGGAACAAAAAACCCCACAAATGCATTCTGTGTTTTATTTCACCTTTAGGCTTCCCCAACACTGAAGCTTGTGAAGGAAAGGAGAGCACTTCAGCCTTCAAGAAATTTAAGATCAGCCCTCATGGCTGCCTTTAATCTGAATGCAGTAGGAAATAGTTCTCCAGGGCACACTTGGCAGCCTAGGATCATTGGTTGTGTTAGTCTGTCACCTTTCCTAGCTGTCACAGGGGCACAGCACCACTCAGATAGTCCACACAAATAAAATGCTTCACAGCCCTTCAAGCCAAGGGCTATTGCTGCAAGCCACAGAGTCTGCAGCTACAGCCTGCAGCTGGAACAGAGAGAATATTGTGATAACTCCTCCATATTCCCTCAGAGAGGTAAAAGCAACTTAATTCAGTCTTAACTTACATAAAGCTCTTGAAGATCCTTAAATGAAAGGTGCAAAACAGCATGGAAGAGTAACTATGTTTAAGCTATTCAATAATTACCAGTGTAGTATGAAGAGAACAACATAAAACAGTAATGTCAGGGAGAATAGGACGCTATCTGCAGCTTGATGAATTATTAAATACAGTAGTATATTAGATGCAGTGCTTGTATAGCTATATTGCCTGAAGCCATGCATGGGAATACCTAGAAATCTGAAAGACAAATAGGAGGAAAACAACTTTTTTTTAATATACAATTGTTATTTTCTATATAGGTCATTCCTTTCCTTCAGAAATCACTTTTACACAAATGTGAGGGACACAAATCAGGCAGGAAAGAAGGAAATGACCCTTCATTAAATCACCACCAAGTATGGATTGATTTAGGACCCAGGTAAAGAATTTGATATACCTGTAAATATTTAAATTTGTATCAGTATGTTTTAAAACTAATGTTTGCTCCCTTGTACTGCCTTGCTGCCTGTCTTGCCAAGATGCACGGGCAGTATACAGCCAAGGCACTGAAGATGCTTGGAGCTATTTCCATAGCAACAGACTGAGGTGAGGTAATACACCTGAGATACTAATGACCTCAGCATGGAGTCTGGATGCTCACAGATAAATGAAATGAGGTGGCTGAAAAATTTCACATTTCACTGGGTTTTTTAATGAGCAGGAGAATGAACCCATAACAAAAAAATCCAGATAAAATATTTTTTTCTTTGTATCACCCCTAGGGCATATATTCTTGTTAAAGAGAAGAGAAAAAAAAGGTGGTGGGGGGGAGGTAGGAACCATTGCAAAAGCCGTATGTGTATTTCTGAAAGAGCAAAGCTGACACAAGCAGATTGTTCACCTCTTTTTGAGCTTCTGTGTGTACAAATGCACTTACATTTCCTGACTGAACACATTTAACTCCATGGAGAGCTCTTATGTACTTCAGCAGATTTTAGATTAGGACTAGCATGAAGGTCCAGTTTCTTTCCTGGTCCACCTTCCCAGTGCCATTTCCCCTAGGAAATTCCACAGCTAGATTTTACCAATGGGGACAAGAACTACGAGAGTATCTTTAGATTTGTAACCGTAATCTGTGTGGTCAATGGAAGATAACAGGCGATGTTTAAAATTAACATATTAAGAATCCTATAACTTGAAACAGAAGAACTGTCTGCCAGATCTCACCATGGCTCTGAAGACAGTCTCCCAGCTCACAGTAGTACTCTCTGACTTCCCCCTATCTGGCAGAGGAAGATCAGGACCAACTGATGAGAAGGGGAAAAGCAAGGTCCCCTTTCACCTAGCCCAGAGGATGTGAACCTAGCATTCAAAAAAAGCCTCCTTCATGAGGCAGTGCTTGTCTTCACTTACACCTTTATTCATGGGCCAGTTTGCTCATACCATGTAGTTGGCAGCTGCGGCTTAAGCTGTAGCATGAGGATGTTTTTTTCCTCTCCACTTTCAGCGAGCCCAGGTCCCCCCTAACTTTGTGTTTCTGCATAAACAAACAAACAGAGTGAATGAAGTTGGCCTTTAATAGACTTGGACCTGTGCTTTACAAGTAAGGTATCATGGTCAGCCCCATAAATGTAAAAAATGAATGAAACCAACAGATAATACCAAAGCCAGCCTATCCAAGTAGGATTTCTTGGTGTATCCAAGAAAAATTTTCTCTCAGTTCTTCCCTCTTATTAGCCAAACCTCTTGCTGATTTCATCAAAATGTAATGATTGCCAAGAAATGAAAAATGTTTCTCATTTGTAGATCATCTTGTTATGATTGTCAGCTACATCAGCAGTTCCTAAAGCTGTTCCTACCTCCAAGGCTCTATACAAATTACTGCTGAAAGCCAGGATCTAACAAAAAGCAAGTCATTTTAACTAACCATCCTGCAAACATTGAGAAAGTGAATTTAAATCCTGACTGCACCAAGCCAGTGGTCGCATTACTGATGATTTATAGGAGGGAAGTTCACATTGGGTTCTCACCAAATTCCATAATTAGATTATAAAACTACAATTCTCCCCCTCACTGATTCAGTACTAATGCCAGGGCAGCGGGCAGCAGGGATGTGGCATGGCTTGCATGATTTGTGGGGCTGCAGAATAACTGGTCAGCTGGGGAGCGGGTTGAGGACACCTGAGGAAATCCAGCATCTGGCAATAAAAGACCCAAAAGCTTGCAGACAGTTTTGGCAGCAGGGGTTTGTCAGAAGCAGATCACTTGGAAGAAGCAGTGCCCACGCTCTGCAGAGGTGGGCATGATTTGATAAGAGCTCTTCTTCCTAATCACTTGGCTTTTCTTTTCTTTTCTTTTTTTTTCCTAAAAAATACTTTTTATTCCCTACAGCTGCCCTTGAAAATGTTTTTCATCAAGATCTGGAAAAAGCTCTGATAAGTTGCAAGCAGGTCTTTTCTAAAATACTCTTTCAAACAAATGAATTTGCAAGTTATTAAACATGTTAAGCCCTTTTTCTCTTTGAAAAGGGAAAGGTACCCTCTCACTACAAGGAAACAGAATTATATTCAACATGGTCAAGCCACCAACCCTGCTTCATTTCTCAGTGAGTATCCTCTGTAACACTACCAAACTTTCCATTTTGAAAAGGTCATTAACATGTAATATAGTAATGATTGGAGGAAGCCAAGGTAGGGATCAGGATTTGCACACTGGTACTTCTGGCAGTGCAAATGTGATGGGATCCTACTCCACATGACACATGAAAGTAGGTGACCCAGTTGTTCGTGTCCAGATTATTGTATCTGGATCTGAGGTTGTTTACCTTTAGAAGAGAAAACACAATCATGTAGCAAAATCCCTGCAATGGGGTGTAAATATTCCATACAGACATGTGACTACTGCTGCATATTAGGGAGCATTGGCTGGGTAAATTGCTGTGCCCAAAGGGTCAGTACTCACTTCACACAGCAATCAGGGAGCAAAGCAACCAAGAGACTATTGGACCAGTCTTTCTTAGTAATGACTTAGGAGTCAATTCTCCTTGCCCATCTCATAGCCCAAGCTAGGCACACAACTGCTAATTTTCAGCTTCCTGCTTAGACTTCATTTGAAACTTCACCAAGCTTTGTTTTGGTTTTGTGGATGAGAAATCAGTGCGTGAAGCAGCAGGTAAGTATTGGTGATGCTGAGGAGTAAGTCAGTCTGTCTAAAGATAAATGCATATGGCAGAGAAGCAGGAAAAAAAAAGAAAAAGCTTCATAAGTGGCTTGAAAATTAAAATATACAAAAAATACTAGCTAATTCTGATCACGTATGGAACTCCCCCTGCCGCAGACACATCACTCACTCTGCAGAGGAAGGAGATTTTCCAATGAGAGAACTGGGTCAGTAGAACTGGAGTCCAGGCTTGTCACTTCAGCAGTTTAAATACGAATCAAGTTAGTGTTTAAACCCCAGGCTCTGACCCAAGGAATGTGAACAGATGCCATGCTGAGACAAGTCACAGATAAAACCATTTTTGTTCAGTTTATTTTTACTTTTTTATTCTCACTTTACCTGAATTTCCCAGAGTGTGGTGCAAAAATTCAACAAAACAACCCAGTTTTAGTATGTCACAGAATATAAGCTTTTCCTCATGAATATTTACAAACTGTAAATTACAGTCATTTGCATTGTTCACTTCATGCCAAAAAAAGCAAGTGTCACATTCCTTTCACTTAACTTACTTGATATTTCTATTGATGTTGATAGGTCTACCTAGGTTTGAAAGCAAACAGGATTTGGCTTCCATAGGTATATGGTTTCAGATAAGACTATACCGATAGGACTTAATATTATAGTTTTACTCCAGAAAGACTCATGCTGAATATAGAGAAGGACAGAATAATACAACCTGGAACTGTCATTTGCTGTAGTTAAAAGTGTCCAATAATGTTTATGATTCTTTCCTCTTAGCAGCTGCTCCAAGATTTAATGCTAATAAAAAAGCATGTTTTGGAACAATGCGATTTTATTGCAATCCTCTTCATACTCCTGACCTTCACAAGAAGCCGAAGGCCATTTAGTGGACTGAAAAAGGACAAATCAGTGTAACTCAACAGAAGAGCCAACTGCGGGGCAAAGAGAATGGGAGTAATCAGTCCCTGAAGTATGAGAGTGAAGGTCAAAGAGTCCATAGAAAAAGACAAGTCATAAAATTTGCTTTTGAATGTTGGTGAAATTCTCATCTACATCACAAGACTATGGTTTGAAGATACCTCATTCACCAGGATTTGTTTCATCTGAAGCCATTTTACACCTATGCCATGCCAACTTCTAAGGGAAATCAGAGTAGAATCCCCAGACACCACTCATCTCCTTGAGATTTCCAATGCTTCTTTGTCACAGCGAAATCAGAAACACACAGAGTATTTTGTGGCTTGAGGCATTTGATATTTTCATTTCTGGGATGAGAGATTTATGCAAATTCTTATACAATAACAGAGAACTTTGAAGCTTCCAAGATGTCCTTTTGCTGCCAAAGTGCTAACAGGAATTTAGCATTTTCATTCAGTGGCATTCCTTTTCCCGTGTAAAACATTATTGTCGCTCTTGCAAAATTTTGCTTTATGGAAATTACTATTAAAATCACAGCCTTAAATAATAATGAAGCCTGTTGTCACATCCCTGTTGGTACTGTCAGCTTAAACCACAATTCTTCTTAGAGTGAACTTCTGGGCACAGAGCACAGCACACTGAACACAGTGCTGTTACCTGAGGGATGTTGCTTTTGGCCCTCTCTGACTGTGAGCTTCATATAAATTGAGATCTGCAGAGGAGGAAATTAGACAGCCAGCTCTAATTGAATTGCAATGAGATTTGAGGACCTTTTTCCTACAAACCTCAAAAGCTGTAGTGAGGATCATGCCCTGGCATGCAGGTAAATGAGAAATGCTGTTCTGGCTGCTTTCTGCTATTCGGTGGTGCGCAAACGTGCTGATTTGCTGCAGTCTCACAGCTCTCTCCTCACTCTGGAAAGCTAAACCATTTAACTCCTGTTGTTTGGGGTTTTTTTTCCTCACCCAAATTTTGTTTTAAGCTGAACTGACAAACTTCTTCATGGTTAAAACTGGCTTTGGGCAATTGCTTACTCAATTAAGCTGCTTTTCTTTAGCCTATTTCTATTCTGTAAAGTGTTTCTTGTACTTAATTTACCTCTTCCCTTTCAAGCAGCATTCAGATTTGTAGATTGGGTTTTTTTGGTTAGCTTTTTTTTTCTTTTTTTGGTATGTGTAATATTTGCAATACTATTAAAATAAGCGAAGAGAAATTTCTCCAGACAGAAAGCCACATAAAATTCTTTCTGTACACTTATGTGAATATCTAGTTTAGGTGAAGAGCTAGGTAACAATGGAGTGGAGAAGCTGGCTTTACCATACTTGTTGTTTCTGACAGAGCCTGATTCACAGAGCTGTACTTGTGCTGTAAATGACAGATAATCAGGCAGACCAGAAAGAGACCAAATTAGCTGGAGGAATGCACAACAATCATCTTTCAGATCTGCAGAACATTTCCAACAGGATTTAATCCTCTGTAGTACAGATGAGAGATCAGGGAAATCTCACATCCAATCTACCAGGGAAATGGGAAAGCTACTGACAAAGACAACGTGTAGCATGCAGTTCCCATATGGATAACCTTACCCTACTGCATATTATCTACCATGTACTCATTCAAGAGTACAGATCAAACTCCATATGACTCTCCACCCTCCCACCCTTTGCTGTTTTTCAGATTCTGCGGGGATCTTCCAAGGAATAGCTCCAAAACATCCTTATATTAAGTTCAAAAGAGCTCTCTTGTCTAGAAAAGACCACCATAATGCTTACTTACTAAGCTGAACAGCAGACCAGAGCTAGCCAGCTTCCTTGCAATAGGTTAGCGACCTGAAAAAATTAGCTGGAAAGACGAAGGGAAATCCCACAATTAAACTTCATGATTTAGGTGGATAAAACGCTGAACCTGTGCTCCCCCATAACACTGTGTTAAAGAAGATGCAAAGGGTGAGAAGATGAGAAGTCAGTGACTCTCTCTGTCATCCAAATATTAAAGATGATTGTGTTTGGATGGCAAGAAACGTACATTTGATGTTATTCAGATAAATAAAAACCAAAATGACAATTCCAGTAAAGAGCCAGTCTTAGTATTTGCAAGATTTTTTTTAGATGAAGCCCACTTGATTGAAATGGAAACACTTTAAGAGATTTAACTGTGGACTGCATTTCTTAAAAGACTGTTTTCAGATCATGATGTACTATTAACGTTAAGCGTCTTTCTATATTCTATTAAGAAAAGCCTCAAATCATTCAATATCTATTAGAAGTACAATCTTGTTTCCAGTGCCTGAAGAAGCAGTAGGTAATTACAAAACAGACAGAACAGCTGGAGGAAGATAAGAAAAATCTTTATGTCACACAACCTTGAATTAGGTTGGCTGCATACTAAAAAGCTACAGTGTAAAATCTTACCTCTAGTGAAGCCAGTGGTAATGCTCCCACTAACTTCACTTGGGAAAAGTTTTATACAAAGGTTTACTTATTGAGCACTTGGGTCACCCTAAAACAGTTATAAAGGTTACTGTAGTTATTAATGAGGCATCTAATTAAGGTTTCTATAGTCTCTATATAATCACTTCTAATTTACAGTACTACTAGAGAAATTGTGGCAAAATTATGATCTCCCTCCCCCCCAGTATTAAAATGTGTGTGTTGGGAACCACAAAACTCTTGAATCTATTCATGCATTAGATCTTTATTCTGAAATTTGGAAGATGCACAAAATTTCAAGGCGAAACCATGAAAATGACAAAGCAAAAGGTTAATTAATCCCTTACCTCCCTTCCTCTTTTGCAAATGTCTTAATGCCTCTCTTGTCTTACTTTTTGAAGGAATTTTCTCACTAGCTACACTTTTGATACTTACAATATTATGCCTAAAATATTTTTTTTTAGGACTTCAGGAAGCAGACAGAGTCCAAAATAAGGGAATTGAAAAAGACAGGCTGCAGTTCTACTACTCTTAGAGAAGAAAATTAAATTAGATGATGTTTCATATATACACCATGACTGACCCATGCAGTGACACGATGCAGTCCCTGACCCTGAATGCACTCATTTCCCAATAGTAATAGCAGGAGTAAGCAGAGGATCTTGTGATGGACACAAAGTACTTGATTCACCCCAAGAAAGTGCCCTCTGGGAAAGAACCGCAGCATGTGGAGTTGGCATTATTTTCAGTGGCATTTTCAGTGGCATCTTCAATCTGACTAGGCATGGGAATTTTGTCCCTAGAACAATAAATTTGGCAGCTTTCTTATGCAGAAAATTCAGTTAGGAATAAAGAATTTGCCATATGCTGATTCTTCCAGGGAAGTGAAAATGAGCCAGCTGCTAATTATAAGAGCTGGTGTTTCCTAAATTCTTCCTTCTTTGTGTGGGGTCTTCAGCAAAATCTAGCAAGTGGGTTGGAAAGTACGTACAAATAACTGAATGCAAAAATCACGTTCATCTTCCCGGTAGTCTCCAAATAACTCTGCAGTAATTTCTACTCACGATCAGGTAAATAATTGACTCCCAGGGGGATGGAACTTATATGCAACTTGTCATGTAAGTAGAGAATAATTAATTACGCTCTTATTTACAGTTTGTCTGATAAGAGCGTTAAATAGCAAGTAACTAGAAGAATTCCAAGGTGCTGAAATGTTTGCTCTCACCCACTCAACATGTAAACACAAGGGGAATGAAATTCATTAGGCACTGACTTAGGCTATGGTTCCTCACAGTGACGGGGCTTGGTTTTTACAAAACAGAGATCACAGGTGCCTCTGTCCTGAAGCCAAAATCAAATTTCGTTGGTGCTCTACAATGCAATAAAATGTTCTAAATACATCAGCAGTCTTGAAATGCCAATTATCTACTCTGAAGCCCTATAGGACCTCCATATATTGCTCATATTATGACCCAAGGTATGTGCTTGATTGTTCTGGATTTTGTCAGTTTAGACAGTGTTACCAGTCCTTGGCTATGCTTGTATTTACAAAAATCGGCACCTATATCTGGAATAAATCAGGAGCTTCAGACACTGACATGCCTGGCTAAATACAAAAACATTGATTTTGAAGAAAGTGAGAAAAGAACTTCAAGGGGAAGGAAAAAAGACAAAAAGAGAAGCAAGAAAAAAGGGCCATAAACCAGTTACAGTATCCATGCCATATTCACCTGCACCCTCTTTAAAATTTCATTCTGGTAGAACTAGGACATCTGTCACAGGTCTTTTAATACCTCTCTGACAAGGTGAAGATATAGTCACATTAAGACCTCTGCACTTGCCAGTGGAAGATGTAAGCTGTTCTTATGCTTAGTAAAAATGAGGGCCTAAGATTTCAAATTGCAGTCATAAAAGTGAAATAAAAAGCAAAAAGGCAGGAAAAAAAGAGAAGGAGGCTGCTTTTATTTGAACCATGAAAAAGTAATTCTCCAGGCTTAGCATACTTTATTTCCCTTGCATAGCCTTTTCTGGATTAATTTCCCTGCATTTTTGATAAGATATTAAGCTATCAAGTGAAAGTAAGTTGATGCCAAAAAAGTTGCGCTAATAGGAACAAATGGCTTTAAAGGACCGGAAGGTGGCCATACGTTCTCTTTTACAGGTCACTGCTTAATCCAGCTCCAAGGGCACTGGAAAACAAATGTTGCTGCCTTCTTGTGGCAGTAAATAAACCTGCCTGTGAGGCTTATCCTTAAAACCAGGGGGCTGCAACCTGAGCAGCCCCCTCAGTGGAGCTGAAGGTGGGACTATCAAGGGAAGTGTTTCACCTGCACACCCTGAGGGAAAGTCCAGTTTTCACTAGCCTGGTGACTAACTAAAGCTATGTCCGAGCAGAGATGTAATGATGGTCCAGGGCAGAGGTGTAAGACAGGAAGGAAATTCTGCCCTTCCACAGAAGCTAGGCTTTGGTGTCAGTTACCCAGTTCTTTATTTTTTTGATGTTAACAAAGGGAAGAGCAACAATAAGTGAGAAGGATTCCCATGGGCTAGGTTATTATCAAGCTAAATTGAGTGATGGCTCTAGAAATTATAACCATCTGTAAGGTATGTATACAGTACAGCAAACTCCCTCCTTTAAACCCAGGGAGAAAAGCCCGTTATTCTTTTATTCTTTTCTGCAAAGTAGTGAGAGATTGGCAGGTGAAATGGAAATATTCACATGGGTATTAACTATTATCATTTACTGCTGCTATTATTCAGTTTTGAAGAAAGAGAAACCTTTCCTAGCCACCCAGTTTATTCAAGAAATATTGTTTAAAATCATATTACAGTAGGATTCAGGCAGTACTTTACAAAATTTCACAGCTTATGGGTCTTGACATACGTTTAATTATCAGGCAGTGCATGAGCTATTGTTTTTTAACTACCCATACTATTTTATGCACCCTTCTTACCTCATGTTATGAATCACAGAAATACATACGGTAAATGCAAAGCTTGTAAATTATTCATATTTGAAAAGGAATAAGACACCTGAACCTATAATCTAGAAAATGAAATTACCTGTGACAAAAAGAGATAGAAGAGCCACACATCAGTCCCATCCCCAAAACCAAAGTAACTGAACAAACCTACCCACATATTTTATCCATTGGCACAATCTGCTGACCCACTTCCCTGAAAACCACGCATGAGAAATGGAATGCATCCAGGAGGATTTCTGCAAACCACACTTCCAGCCTTGTTTGTTTCAAAGAGCTGTCAAGTCCATATCACACTGCACTTCAAAGACTAATTTCAGCCTTTCAACTGGCACGTAACAATTTGTTTGAGTCTCAAAACTGTGTTTTGTAAAACAATAGCAACAAAGTCACAGAATAGGAAAAAAAGTATGTAGCCTGTTGTGAACACAAATATTTTAGAAATGCTCATTATTTTTAAAGAATACACGATAAACATGAACAAAATCCCAAAATAAAATAAAATACCCAAGCAACCAAATAAACCTCTCCCCAGCCCCCTTTTTTCTTCTGTATAAAGGAATCACCATAACACCATGAGACTATGAGAATCAACTTATGAGGAGCAAGTAGGATGTTTTACAAGTGAATCTTACATGAGTTCGAATAATTTTTAATAAGTAGATTAAGAACAGAAGGAACTGATGCTATTGTTTCTCCTTCCGCTTAACACGAGACCTCTGTGCCCCTTCCTGCATGCCTTTCATGGATTGGATAACACCAATTCAAGTATTTCAGAGAAATCTAATCAACGCCTTACCAAAGTAAGTGAAATTTCCTTAGCTACTTGTATGGGCTTTAACACAAGATATGAGTCTACAGACAATAATACAATAACCAGCACAAATAATTTGTGAAACCTCTACATTTTGTTGAGATCCAAAAGCTGGAGACTAATGGAGAAAGTTACCTTATGACTGTACTCCAAGCCTTTATGCATGTCTTGTGATACTGAGAATCCAACACGGGTTACGTTTTCTGTAGTCAGAGCTGACTAATCAAATAGCTTTGTATGCTCTTTAAAAACCAAATGATATTTTTTTAAAAAACACGTAATTAAAGATTTTAATGTTTTTGGAGAGAAGAAGAGAATCAAGTGTTTGGCACTTGACAAGTGTTTACTTCTAGATGAATAATGCAACACAGTTTGAACACACCCCAGATACAGGTTGTCAGCCTTGTTTTCTTCTGCATAAGAAAGCCTTGCTTCTGGATGCATGAGATTAAAAGCTAATGATATAAAATGGACAATCTTTTAACAGGTTAGATAAGCAACCCAAAGTTTGCATGCCTATTCTGACTTTTTGGAAATGCAGTTCTATGTGATTCCAGGCAGTTTCTGCTACTAGGCAGAGAACTGTTTCTCTCATGCTTTTTCAATATTTCTGCATCTAATTGGAGAAGTGCTTGTTGAAACTGAAACACAGCCAAATAAAATGTTGGTCTAAGTCTTCCCTACCTCTAAAAAAATTATGTGGAAAGTCACTAATAGGTATTTATTTCATCCAGACTTTCTTGGCTTAACCTGTAACATGTAGAAGAGAAAGACTGACTAGGTTTCAGCTTTCATCACTAAGACTTCAGGGTGAAATCCTAACTCTACAAAAGGAGTGGAAGCCAATTCTGGATTTAAAACACAGGGTTGATGCTTTAATACTCATCTCCCATTAATGTTCTTTTAAATTTCTTCCAGGCCTTTGAAAACTTTAGTCCAAATGACTTCATTGAAAACTCCTGAAAGTACCCAGAAGCTTTCATGAACAAGAGATACTGAAATTCCTCTGCTTTTTGCAGCATAAAATCGTATGCAGCCCAAAAGGTGCATTTAAGAGATATGAACTTCTGTTACAGCATCCAAAGAGTCTAAAGGGAGTTTCAAAATTATAGAGGAACCAGAGGTCAGGCAGGTTTCACTGTGATGCCTAATAAATATTACAGATAAAGCTTCTAATATCAGCTCTGAACTTTGTGCAAATCCTGTGTCAGGTTTTGGCAATGCTGTAGGCTGATACAGAACACTGCCCTGTATTTCCTCTTGTATTAAGGGGAGCAGGAACATAAGCACCACCAGAGAAAGACCTGGCGCTGAGAAAATACTAAAAAACCTTCTCGGCCTTAGCTGAAAGGTTTTTTTCTTGAATAATGAGAGTAAAATGAATGTACAATGTTTCCAGACATCTATCCTTCCAGCACCATGGAGCAATCGTGCTATTAAAGTTTAAAGTTGTTGTCGGTTCTCAAAATGTCATGATTTTTTGAAGCTCAAAAAATCCTCAAAAAATCTTGCCATGCACTGCTAGTAAAAAAATTGTACCCCTCATTTTTCTACATAATTTACAGAAAGCTTTTAAATGAAATTTCGTTTGAATTTCAGTATTCAAGAAATTCCCAGCACTGCATTTTATTTGGTATCAGTTGCCCCCAAATGCGTTTGCCTGTGCTGTTATGTGGGCAAGAAAAGCCAGGGCAGGACAACCCAAGCCATAAGGGAAAGGACACCAGGGCAGTACAAAGCTGCTGGATTCCTCTCACCCCTAGCAGAAACTATCCGAAATTGGAGGACCTGGTCTGAGCGAGTTGGGTTAATGCTGTCCAGACAGAGATGACCTGATCTGGAGGGTAAGTTATCACACCATAGCACCTGTATGAAACATCTGGGATGTATAATCCACCCCCCTCTACTGAGTATATAGCAAAATCTACAGCTCAGTTCCAGGCTATACACATCTTCTTAATGGCTAATGTGAGTAAAATCAAATCTCATCACAGACACAGGCCTCAGCTGCAATGGACAAGTCCCAGAAAATTGTTTCTCCCTCTGTGAGGGGAGGACCCGATGCCAATGCTCCTGTTGCAAATGCAGCTGCACTCCATTGCCAAGCAATATTAATATGGTTATGCTGCATAGTACAGTTCTGCTGCTTTTCCCTCAAGGAAACAGACCCACTGAGTTTAACAGAATTACACATGTGGAAGGGAGTTTGGCCCCATGCCCACTAGCTATGGAGCCATGGAAACACCAGTTTCGGTGCAGACAGCACCTCGGCTGCATACTAAGCAGCTAAAGCCCACATCACCACAGCTCTGCTGCTAACAGTAGCTGACCCTATTAAATTAAAACCAGTTTAGGCACAAGTACCTGAGATGTAATCATGTATCCTGATTGCACTGCAGACCCATCCAACCAAAGGGCTAGTGAGTAATTGCTACCAGCACAGGGGGCCAGTCCCAGATCTTGCCTCCTTGTTTGAGTGTACTCTGTTCATTATGCCAGCAGTGCACTGGGTCAGGCTATTGTTCCTCGGTTAACTCTCTACTGGCATCACTTCTACAGAGCAGAAATACCCAAAAAGTGCAGCGCAGAAGCTGCTCAACTGGAGGAAGTCTGATCTGAAACCACTGATGCCTATGGGAGCTTCCTCTTGAAATGAACAACTGGAAATTAATCCAGAGGAATTTAAAACTGAAGCAATGCCTCTTGTGCTGCATATACGAGACCGGTTTCTTCTCATTTTCTATCAGTTTGTACAATTTGTATGGTTTAAACACTGAAAAAGCTTGATCCTCAGGATGTTAGGCTGGTCACTAATTTAGGGGACTACCCAAGCAAGGAAAGATTATTTTATCTAATTAAGACAAAGCACAGTATTTAAGACAGAGAATTTGCATTAAAGCAGACAATTCAGAATTATAAATACTGTTGAGTCTGAAATTATGATTGTTAATCTTTCCTCACATAACAGTGTTCTACTGGCACACATTGTAAATCACTTCCTTTTGCTTGCAGTAGACGAAGCCATCACTCAAAACACTCAATTATAAATCTGAATACAATTTAAGAGATGAACTTTCTTTAGTTTTACTAAGGGCAGAAGGGCAATGCTGATGGTGTAATACTGATGTTACTGCATTACTTATGACTGAAATTTGATATTCAATAATTCACTCATTCTTGTGACCAGAATAGGCAGCAGTTTGCTCTCCTGGATCCTATTCCCCTCCCTGTAAGTGCATATATGCTCTCACCTAGCATACACAATGAGCAGCTTGGTTCCAAACTCTCCATGAACACATTCTTTTTAGGGCCACTCTTATAAATCTGTAAGAAGTGTACTTTAAACTGAGAATGTTTTTGTAGCAATTACCAATAAGCTGTCTCAAAAGGACATGCTAATCTATAATAAAAAATGACCAGAAAATAAAACTCAGTATCTATCTTCATTTGCGTATTAACAACAGGAAGATAAGATTTGTGGTTTATAAACTGCAATTAAACACAGGTATGGAATCATTCAAATGTTAAATACTGCATCATTAATTCTTATTTTCCTATGGAGATGAGACAGACATTAACACGCATGTGAACACCAGTGCTGATACTCTCTACCCGTCTCAGCATCTTTAGGTGCCAAGATTTAATTATGCTGATCTGCAGAGATGCTTCCACTTCAGCAGAATCTCCTATCTGCCTTTGTTGAAGTAAAAACCTAAAAATGACCATTTCCAGTGCAGAACTGCAGTTTACCAGAATGCAGCCGAGCAAGGTTTTACAGAAGTAATCATTTTGTCAACCAAGTAAACGCTTCCAGTTCAGGTCACTTTATTTACTTAATAACGGCAGGTATTTTGAATGTATTTCTAATGTATTTCAATTCCAGACTTTCTTTCAGCTGACAGCTGATGTACATCTAGAGCAGTCTTACTCAATGATAAATCATTTCTAGAAATGACCAGAAGGTAAAAGAACTCCCATGGGTAAAATTGCTCTCATCTTCATAAGAATTTCAGCCACCCTTTAGTGGCTGTCCTTACTCCCCATTCACAAAGCCCATCTGCCTTACTTTTTCCCTTTTTTCTCTCTCCCTTCTTTTTATTTTATTTTTACTGATGCCTATAATGACACACACAGCAGTCTTCTGGGACAGAGCAAGCCCTGGATCAACGTTCAACAACATTACCTAGCCTCAGGTCCACTGGTAAGGGACTTTGTGCATTACAAACGCACAAACAATATTTCACCAACCAGACTTTGAATTTAATGAAGATGCCAAGTACAGTTCCTACTCTTCTTGAAGAGAAACTAAAAAAAAATTCCTTCCTAGTGAACTGCTTGTTCCAGATGGGTTACTGCTCAAAGTACCACTTGGGTTTGCTCTTATTTCTAAAAGTAATGAGACATGAGATGGTTCGTGAAGACCCAACAGCCTGCTGTCAGCAGGGGAAGGAGGAACTGCTCTTTGTTTCCCCATCTCCTCGCAGCCATCTGCTCCTATCCCTTCCATTGCCTGCTGGACCACTCATTGTGAAGGCTGTACTTGCTAACACTTCACAAAACTAGGCTAGCTGAAGTGGTGAGCAGGGTTGGTTCCAAAAAAAAGGGTCTGACAACCACTAGAGGTAGTGCAAGAGAGGGGCCAGAGGCTTTGCACAGAGCAGGTCTGCTCTGGACAAAAATGAGTGAAAACTCCTGGAATCAGCAAACCACTGGGATGAAGCAACATGAGCCATGTGAGCCTAAGATCTGACACCACTGTAATAAACACAAGGCAATATCATCACAGATATTGTACTTTGGAAGATGCTTTATCTCTGCTCATTTCATAGCTGGGTCTTAGAGTCTGTGCTCGAGTTGGCCCTGTGGCCTGCAAAACAGTTTGAAGTCAATATTATCATTGAAGGGAGAAAATTCTCCAGCCCCAGTTCAGCTAGGTAGTTAAGGATATCCCCAGGCCTTGGGATGTGGGTCACCGTCAAAGCCATGTGTTCCGGTTAGGCACAGCCTTATGGGCTTTGCTCAGATGAGGTCTATGCCTGCAAGTAGGCACTGGGACAAAACCAAAAAGGTCCTTACCCGTAGCCCAGTCCCATCACCTTTATAGGTGTAAATATAGTGGTAAGAGTAACATTAACTTCAGAGTAAGCAAGTTATTGTCTTGCGGCTCTACCTGTTATTGTGCTTGTGTGGGATTAAGCAGACCAAACTGCTGAACTTGTACAGAAACGCACATGCAGATGCTTCTGAAACCATTTGCACTGCTTCCTAACTGTCGTGGTTTAAGCCCAGCCGGCAACTTGGAACCACGCAGCCGCTCGCTCACTCCCCCCCTTTTCCTTCCTCCCCCCACTCCCGGAGGGATGGGGAGGAGAATTGGAGGAATGTAACTCCCACGAGTTGAGATAACAGCTCTCCAGTAACTAAGGTATAATACAAACCACTCCTGCTACCAATAATAATGATAAGAGGAATAACAAGGGAAAAGGACACAACCGCTCACCACCCGCCGACCGATACCCAGCCCGACCCGAGCAGCGATCTGGGCCTTCCGGGTCACTCCCCCCAGTTTCTATACTGGGCATGACGTGCTGTGGTATGGAATACCCCTTTGGCCAGTTTGGGTCAGGTGCCCTGTCTCTGCTTCCTCCTGGCTTCCCCTCCTCTCTGGCAAAGCATGAGACTGAGAAAGTCCTTGGTCAGAGTAAACATTACTGAGCAACAACTAAAAACATCGGTGTTATCAGTGTTGTTCCCAGACTGAAAGTCAAAAACACAGCACTGCCCCAGCTACTAAGAAGGCGAAAAAATGACTGCTGTAGCTGAACCCAGGACACTAACACATTGAGAAGCATAGTGGCAACACTTTCCTCTCAACTCTGT
The DNA here is from genome assembly GCF_000696875.1 of Nestor notabilis. Taxonomy (NCBI): domain Eukaryota; kingdom Metazoa; phylum Chordata; class Aves; order Psittaciformes; family Psittacidae; genus Nestor; species Nestor notabilis. Next base: position 15,744 of record NW_009933813.1, on the reverse strand, counting down.
AAGTGATCCTGCATATGCACAGCAATCTCAGCAGTCTGGGAAGGTTGGACCTACTGCTTATGCAAGGCTCCATAGTCTAGTAGCTCCTATGAGCAACATCCAACCTGTTCTGGCTGAAAGACATCCAGAAACTCAGAAAGATTGGTAAAGTCATGTAAATGTGCCTGGGCAAAATTTCTGGAAGGAAGAACAGAAAATACCTGCAAAGCCACATGACCCTTGGCACGGCCGTCTGAGGCTTGCTCATTTGTCCCTACCATGTGTCCTTGCTCAGCCCCTCTCTGCTGCTGCGTGACCCAAATGCCATTCAACACTCTCCCAGAGCCACCAATACAGCTGCACCACCTGTTCAGGAACCCCACACACAAGCAAAGCCACAGAGTTGTTGTGCCTTTAGCAGGACACCTCTCCTGAAGAGCTTCCACACCATTCACAGCTGCAGCTTACAGGTGCTGGTCAAATCCTTTGATGTAAGAGCCTGAACCTAACCACCAGCTTTCCACCCATGAATTAGAGACCTCCAGGGAAACTCTTTAAAGATATAGTTCATGAAACATGCTTTTGTGGGTGTAGTTCATCATTTATTTGGTTTAGCAAATCTATGGAGTGACTGGTTTTCTAGCAAAAATTACAAGAACTTAAAACTTAATATTCAAAAGCAAGGTCATGAAACCAATTAAAACCAGATATGTTGTGTGAGCAACACTGTTGTTAGTAGTTGTGGGTTTAGAACTTAGGAAGGGCCTTGGTATAAATCACATAGCCATAGAAATAGTCCTGGAAAATCTATTTTATGGGCCATCAACCTGTCCTAGTGTAGAGAAGGACCAATTTATCTACCAGAAAGCTCATGGTATGGAAAGAATATATGTCATTCAGACAGAAATAAATACCCAAACTTGCATTAAAAGTTTTCCAAGAAGAGATAAAGGGAAGAAAGAGGCGGAGAAGCCAATAAGTGCCAATTTTAAGCTCTTCACAAAGGTTTTTGAGCCCCCATCCTTCTAAGATTACAGTATAAACAACCACATGTTTCTAAACAAGAAATAATTTTTAGTTTTGGGGGGAAAAAAAAAGTTGACTTATTTCTATTTTGCAGTAGTGTATCTATATCAAATGCCTGCTATGTGTTGATTACATGCTTGTATCCCAGGGCCAGATGGTAGTGGTGCATGGCCAGCTGGTGGTGACGTGTTGTCCAAAGTGGTTATAAGGATCCATGCTTAGAGATATCCAAAAGCTGCCTGCCCATAGTCCTGGGCAGCTCGCTCTAGGTGGCCCTGCTGGAGCTGGGGTATTAGACCAGAAGACCTCCAGAGGTCCCTTCCAACCTCACCTGTCTTGTGATTCTATGAAATTTAACCAGGACAAGGTTATGAAACCCTAGCATCATTACAGTCAGCTGAGCTGAAAGTCATGGGGACTGATGTTGATTTTTGTTACATTTGGTATAATTCAGTGTAAGACCGTTGCTTTAGATGAAGTTCATTTGAATTCACAGTGTAGGTGACTAAGCACGGTAATTGGCCCTTTTCCCCCCCAGAAATATAATCTGTATTTGAATAGCAGCTATTTTCACTAAAATAGTCTTTTCATATAATCATAATCTTTTTGTGACTATTTAGCATTCCACTGGAAGTTAACTATTGAACTGGGCTAAATGGCTGCAAATGGTGTGTGCAAAGAAGCCTCTTCTTTGACTGCTATAAAACGCAATCCAAAATGTTTGCTGGAGAAATACAACTTCACATAGAAGAGGAAAACAAAATGCTTGAGATATGAGGTTACAGGTTTTACATGAGGACGGTGAGAGAGGCTGCTTGTGAACCAAAGGGATTTGAGCAGGGTTAAGTGCAGGTGGAGGAGAATGAGGGCTGAGAATAGCAGGAGGAGATGACAAGTGAAACAGAAGGGGAAGAAGTGGGCTGGAGAGGAAAGAGGCCAAGGAAACAATAGTGAGGGGGCAAACTCTAGAAAGGATAAATGCAAGAAATAGGCTAGTATTTTATTCTTGGAAAAACACCCGTCTCTGACAATTACAACTATTTGCGAATACCTGGAAATGGTTGCTAAAGTTACTGAATTTTCCTTGACTGACTGTCGCTTCCTCAGTTTGTCTTCAAAGAGGGCTAGAAAGCTTGGGATTTAAATGTTCTTTCTGGAGAATTGAAGTATTTGCTGGGAAGTTTCTTAGGCTTCTCTGACATGGCAAGAGCTACAAAATAATTTTTGTCAGTCAACCCAAATTATTATTTTGCCTTTCAAACCCTCCAAATACCCAACCACGACAATATTTTTAGCACAGCATTAATAAATAAAACACTCACACACTCTGCCCATTAAAAAAATAAAATGATCTAGTATTTAATTCATGACGGAAAGGAAAAGGAAAGATTCTTTGTCTTTGCACTTTTCTAGAAATTTCTTTCAACTCTCCAACAAGATGCTGTCTCAGAGGTGCTCTCCTCTCCCCCTCAAGTACTGAGCCTAGTTTCACAAACTGAAAACCAGATTAGCCTGCAGCTTATCCATGGATAAGCTCCCCACCAGCATTTTAGGTGCCAGTCAGCACTCTGTTATGACAATGTGATAATGCACCATGGTAACGTAAGCCCTCAGAAAACATCTGAGCTGAGGTACCACAGCAATCCCTCTGTGGCTTGTACCAGTTGTGTATCATCAGAGAGGGATGCACTAGCGCAATCCAGTTGCACTGTGGAGGAGGACACTGTCTGCTTCCTCCCTTTCAGGATACAAATGACCTCAAAACGAAAGGACCAGCTGAAAGCATGGTGTTGTTGCCTTCTCCTCGGCTAGGAATGCTTCCTTTCTCTGAAAACGGGAAGATAAAGTGCCCTTCTCCAGCGCAGAGCTGCAGGGATGGAGGAGCACCATTAGCAAGGCAATGTTAGCAAGCCTGGCATGGTGAGCTCTGGCATGACTCCCAGGCAGGCAAGGCTGGGATGCAAGAACTGCTGGATCTTCCCCAGCACCACATCAGATCCCAGCCACCACTATCCCATGCCCCACCACAAAGCCACCCTTGCACTGCAAGGCTATACGCTGACAGCCAATATCAGCGGGCAACTCCTGACATATAACGGGGAGAGCTACAAAGCCAGGTGAGTTATTCTGCTCTCTCTTCTCCTTCTATCTGAACTATTGCAATAGGGACAGGATGGGACAGAGGCACAAGCAGATTGAGTCCTGCAGTAACTCCTTCTGGTCTCCCACTGAGAATCAGGCTGGCTGAAGGGGTGCGGGAACAACTCAGACCTCACTATTCCACTGTCATCCTTTGTTTCGACAGTCCCCATGCTACAGTCTACCAAAATTTGGTACAAAATCTGGTGTACAAAACAGCATCCACAGAGACTCCTCCACTGGTGTCACAAATCTGATTTTTTTTTTTTTTGTTAAAACCCATATTTGTTTTATCTCTCACAGTCAGAGTACCAATATTCAAATTTAGAGTTAGTGTTGGTCAGGGGATGCAAACATTCAGGGAGTATCTTTATCTTGCCTCTCACCAGAAATGATTTATAGTTTGATCTGACTAGTTACTTTGACATAGCTCCTTTAACCATAATATCTTCCCATTCCTGTAGCAGCAGACATTTAGCATTTCAGGCTGAGTACATATGTTGGATAAGAACATAATCCTCAGCTCTGGGCATACGAGTTCATGGTGAGAGGATGGCTCTGCATACAAATTGAAAGCACTGAGATGCATAAAAGAAAAATACACTAAACCCTAATATGCATATTATGAAGGCCTTCTGGCATCAGAAGAAATCATCAGTTATTTAATTTGACATCTTTAGAAACAGAGTGACTGCCTAAAAAAAAAAAAAAAAGAAAAAGAAAGGAGAGAAAGATAGAGGAAAAAAATGGATATGACCTTTACTCTGATACTCCAAGTAAAAACTTTGGATAAATACTTGCAGAGAAGGAATATGCCAGTGTGCAAAGACGAAAAAAAGATAAATGAGACTAGATCATTTGCGTAGAGAAAAATCCCAGAGCTCCCATTCTACAGCCATTTCTGACAGTACAGAGATGGATTTATCAGGGGGCAAGAGGGGACACTCCCCTCCCCCTTTATTAGCCTTCTTAATGTAGCACATGCATTTCTGGGTGCAGGATGCAGACATCTCTCCGGTCCATCTGCTTCCCCTCATTCAGGCTGAGGATCACCTCCTAATGCAAAAAGACTTTTCATTATAATTGAAAACTCACAGCGGGCACCCAGCAATTACCAGCCATCCATCACACAGTACTGTAGGAACAGGGGTAGCGTTTCTGGACAAAATACATAAAGGACATAAAGGTTTAGTGTGTGGTGTCCCTGCTCATGGCAGGGGGGTTGGAACTAGATGATCTTAAGGTCCTTTCCAACCCTAACTATTCTATGATTCTATGACCAACCCCAGACATCAGCTGACACAACTAGACTTCATTCTTTAAACTTGTTAAGGACACACAGAAACAACACACTGTGGAAAAACAGAGTATATATGAAACTCCTGTATCCATATGACACGCAACTGTCAGACACTCCCTGTGTTAATAAACTATAAGCCTTCCAAATCATTAATATTAGCTGAAATCATGCATTTAAATTGCATTGCAGGCATAGGGCTCTGTGGCAGAGCCATTTCTGTCTGGAGCCCTTTCCCACATGCCCTGCAGCTCTGCTGGGCACAGCAGCATGAGAAGTGGACGTCAAGATCTTCTTCACAGCACCCTCCCTGAACAGTAAAGGCCAGAGAGTTCAGCATAGCTAAATCTAGCTTTGAAGAGTTGGGATTAGAGAACCAAACTTTCTGAACGCAGCCTGAGCACAGCTGGTCCACCCTAGGCCATGTATAACATCGAAATCCCTTCTATCCATTTCTCTTATACTACATATAAAGTGCAGATGTTTTTCCTTTTTAATATAAACTCATCTGGTTCTGTGTAAGCTCTGTTCTCAAGGATATCTTCACACCCACTGCCAACACCTTTCACTTCATAAGTGGTAAGCACATTTCACAGAATAGTCTTTCTTTCTTCCCAAAATAAATTAAATCTGGCATTGTAGTGTCTTCAGGGGAAAAGCATCATTTTGCTTCTCTACCAGATGACATTATGAGATTTATTTTTTTTCTTTTGGAACTGTAAGATATGCTTTTGTGATATTCACTGGAAGATTTGACTTCTCAAAGCTGTAAGCAGAAAGCTTTTGTATTGTGATATTGTTTGAAAATCAGACTTCAATGGAACAGAACCGGAAGAAGCAGGGGCCATAGAAAAACAGCCACGTTAAGGACTTTAAAAACTTGATGGGGAGGGTTTTGTTTGTGTTTTAGTTTTTTGTGGGATATTTACTTTCAGTTGGGGGGGTATTTTTTACTATTCTATATTCTGTAGTTGAAAAAAAATAAAAATCTGTATTCTAGCACAGACAAGTAAACATATGAGCTAACATAATTTCAAGGCAAAATCTGTGAAAAAAAAAACCAATGAATCACCAAATTTGGCCTCCCTTCCAACATTATAAATCATTAGTAATAAGATGCTAGTATGATGTGGAGTCAGGCAGCACAAGCTGTAATCACAGTCCAAAGTAACTGTTCCTTTGGAGCTCATTAAATGTATCGAGTCACTGTAAACTATTGATTTGAGGAGAAGTGGTTCAGTTATCAATAAAAAAAGTGTAAGGGAAATTTCCAGAAAGGATTCCACATATTCCCTTGAGAGAAGTGTTTTCCACCTTGATTTTTACCGTTTTCTCTAACTGGATGCAGTGATGACCAATTCCTGTGCTCTAGCACTAAGCCATAGGACAGAGGCAAGCCCATTCCCAACAGCCTTTCATTCACACTGCTCACAAGTACCCCCGTGGTGAAGCTTTAATGGTTTCCTGCATGCCTAAGACCTAAGCTTGTAAAATATATGAAGACATGGTTCTCCTCCCAGAAGAAAAAAAATCTCAATCAAAAAAGCCTTCCTGAGAAACACGAACCTGTGAAATGAATGTGCCATGATGGCAGATACCTGCCTGACTCTGCAGAAAGTTTAAGTGATAATTAAGGCACATTCTAACAACAGTAGCTCTAAAAATTTTATCCTTCATGTTATATTTAAAGCTCAAGCTTCAAGGCGCTGATGAATGCAAGAAAACCAGCAGACTTCAGCATAAAGCTTGTGACTGTAACCCAGAGTTTTAAATTCTTCAAAGAAAGATAGCCTAAAATTATTTTATTTTAATAAATTTCAGGATAAAAAAATAAGGTCAAGTTAATATGACAGTTTCATGCTTTTCTGAGTCCCAATTTATGATTTTTAGAAAGGTTTAACTCACAGTCATTTGTTTGCTGCTGGGCACTATGAAGTTGTCCAAAGAGGTGGTGGAATCTCCATCTTCTCAGATACTCAAGACTCACCCAGACATGGCCCTTAGCCTCTGCCTTACCTGACCCTGCTTTGAGCTGAGGCTCAGACCTGATGGTCTCCAGACATTCCTTCTAGCTGATCCTATACAGCCATTACAAGATACCATTACTAAAAGCCAATGTCCAAGCAGGTCACGTCTTTATTAAAGGTTAGCTACAGAAACAAAAGGAATGCAGAAATAACCACATACATAAATGGAACAGATGAAGTCTGCAAGGTATGCTCTGCTGTGTTCCAAAAGTCTTTTCCATCTTATCTCCTAATGTCATAATGCTCACAAATTTATTTTATTTGTGTATGAAAAAATGTCACCTGCAATTATTCCAGTCACTCCAGTACTTCTGGTGAGGACATAGGGAAGACATTCTGATTCTGCTCCAAGCTGAATGCTCATGAACCATGTAACAGACATTCCAGAATTTGTTTCTTCCACCTGGACACTTACTGATATCCTGGCTATTTATTGTCCCTCACCTGGTGTAGTAATGCCTACCAGGAAAAACTGCTCTCTGGTAGCTAGGCTGTTATGTCACCACAGAAAAAACCCTTTGTCCCAGCATTAAGCGTGATGTCTGAGCCAGCTGGCCTCTGGCATGTTGCTTTGCACAAAGGCTCCTGCAAATCTCAGGCCATTTATAACAAAATAGTAAAAGAAAAACCTGATTATCTCCATGTTTACAATATGCAGCAGATATGGATAGAGATCTCATTTAAAACTGTTGTGAAGCACTGTTGTCAAAGGGTCAAAACTTTTTTTTTTTTAACTTGCTGCTATTGTTAGCTTCTTTTGACTATTCATCCCTCTAATTGTCAAGTTTTAAACAGAAAGATGTCCATGCAGAAACAGACAGAACTCAATTAATCTTCACAACTGTTCTGTGTGTACATCTAATAAAATATCCAGTTTCTGCTGAATTCCTTCCATGAAAGAAAGAATTTGACTCCACCATGCGTTCCTCCAAGCAAAAGCAGCTCTGCTACTCAATACATAACTTGGACTCATTGCCAGCTCTTAAGCAGGTTGTGCATTTGCCCTTTGGATAAAAATTATTTTCCAGACACCTATCTTAAATTAATTCTCAAATTCTGGTTCCTTTCTGCATTTCAGATAAGCATGTGAATGTATTTTGAACTGGTATTTCCATTTGTGTGATCACAGATATGGAAGTCTACTGATCTGTAATTAACTGGAAGGGTTTAAGTGAAAGAGTCTAGGCAATAATGGCTGTCTTCAGATTGCACCCGAGCAGAGCAGGATGAGAGTTTATGTTCTGAAATTCAAAGGCCCCAGATTGTCATTGGGTTTTAATTTTGCTTTTGAATCAGCTAGCCTATTAAAGAAGCAGGGACCAACTACATTGTTCAGATCCATACACAAGTAAGTATCAAGTATTGATGCAGAATTTGGTTTCCATCCAATGTACCTGTGTTAATGCTGCAATGCCAGCAAAAGCAGCTATACATTGAAACATGCTTAAATCTGAACTTTTATTTGAATAGTCCCTGAAATGTGCAATGGAAGAGAAAGAGGATACTCTGCCAGGGGAAAACCGCCCTATTTTTTGCCTAGTGTTAGTTACAAAACTGAAGTTTCCTGCAAAGAAGCTCCTCTTGTAAGCACAGAAGCATTCAACTGTGCTCCTGTTACACTGGCTCCAGTTTAATGATTGGCTCTTGCCAATACAGCTACTTCCTAAGCAAAAAGGTTGCTCAAGATTTATCTTATGGGGAGTATCTTTAAGTTATCATGCTCTTAGATTCCAAAAATCAAAACTATCCCATGGCCTCCAGTTTGCGCTACCAACACCGCAGCGAGCCGAAGGTCACCTGCATGTCACAGTTAGCTCTGTGCTGCATGTCAAACTTCACGGCATCACCCAGCTGAGATCACAGGTCTTCCCGCTACAGCTTGATCCAAAGCCCATTTAAAGCAACATAAAGACATCCATTGACTTCGTTTGGATTTTGGACCTGTTCCCAGAAGCACAGAAGACTCTCTGATAGCTCCCAGCATCCTAAAAATTAGAGGCAACCCATCAGTTCTGGTTCCAACTAAGAGAGGTCAATGTTGCACATAAACAACAGGTGAGATGGCAGAATCATTATCCGTACTCATCGAGCGCCTCCGTTTTGGTAAATGCTGGTGACAATCATATGGTGTCACCATTCTGTAGTTTTCATTATTTCCCACAATGCTGCTGAGGAAACATGAAGGGGCTTCAGAGCCTATGAAGTCTTCAGTTTTCAAAAAAGATTAAAAATAAAAAAAGCATTTTTGGTTTAGGACATTTTGCAACCCAAAGGAGAAGTAATTTTATACCAGAGATCATTCTGAAATATGCTTAAGTATTCACTATGTACTCATTTATCTTTCAGAAAATGTCGTAATTTTTCTTGTTGTATTTAATAACGTCTAGTTAATTATGTAAAATCCCATCCCATCTGCTTATTTCTTTACACAGCGAAATCAGAGGGCTTGATTCTACAGTCATTACTCACAGAAGGAGAGGCATTGATTTAATGGACTTCCTTGAAAAGGGATTACAGTATAGGATTCTCCAATATTGATTTTGTGACATCATAATATTTTCCTCAGAAGCAGACACTGATGACTCAAGATAATCTCAGTACAAGATTAGGCAGAGGCAGCCAAGGTAGAGAAAGAAAATGATTTAAAAACCCAAACCTCCTAATTTACAGTAAGCTGACTGCAATAAAATATTAGCTATGTTCTCTGTTTTGAATAAAAGCTCTCTTCAAAAAAACCCCAAAAATATCCGAGTGATGTTTCTCCCTTTCATCTCTTGCCCTGCTTACAGTTACTTTCATGAAGCCATTGTGAGCTAGAGCATTTTTTTTGTAGGTTAATAGGCTCTCTTTGAAGGGATTAAAGCCACATTGATTATTAATTATTTTTTGATGTTTTAAACTGATGTAAATGTCCAGAAGCTCTGATGAGCAACATCCTGTAGAAATCAATACCAAATTAAAACAAAAGCAGCAAACCACAACAGCAACAACAAAAAAACCCCTCTGCTCAGCTCCTGGGGGAAGCAACTGGGACTTGTTTCTGTTTGGAAGGTATACCTCCCCTCGGAGAACAACAGCAACTGGCATACATGATAATCATTTCTCAGTTATCTAGAGCGTCCTTATTTTGATGTGTCTATCTTTCAGACTTCAGGCAGAGTCTGCAGATATTTTGCATACAGAACAAAGCTAGGCACAGCAGTGCTAAGCAAATAATAAATAAATTAATTTCATTGCTGCTGGAAAATGTTAAAGCTGCCTTGCAGTACTTTGGGAAAAGACTAATTAGCATTCTTCCTGTGGACTTCTTTTTTTTCCTCCAATCCTCTCTACTGTTCCTCACATTTTAATAGGGGTTTTTTTGATTGCTTTTTTTTTTTTTCACTCAAGTTTAAAATTTCTTTGCTGTTTTTAAGTGCAATGAGAACTCGTTTGATAGGTAAGTGAGGAGCAAAGATTTTCCATGTTAAAATTACTTCCACATTAAAATGACTTCCATATGAACAAAGAGGAAATGATCCTGAATAGCTGTGGTGCAGATAAGAGACACATGTCAAACAGCAGATTACACAAAGGTAACAAGACAGCTGGGACAGTCTGGGGTCTGCTCTGGTGACTCGCCTCAGCCTTGAAGAACAGCCCCTTTTTGGCTGATTCTAGACATCTCTCAAGGAAATTATTGAAAGCTCTTAATATTGAAGGAGCTGCTAATCTGATGGACAACATTGTGACTGGGACCTACCTCTCTTATCCCAAAGACTTGGCCTTGCGTTATATGGTCAGAAGTCAACATAACTTAATTGGGAACCTATTGTAACACATGAAAGGGCTACAGTTGTTTAAACACTTCTGACATGACTAGGAGATCTATGTCTCAACCACCTAAAGAGCACCGAGGCCAAATAATTTTAAAATCTCAATCGTTAGATTGACAGGCAACATTATCTTTTTTTCTCCTAAGTACTTAAAAAGGAATTTAGGATTTTTATCCTCCAAGAGGTTCGTATCTACCAAACAGCTATCTCATGTTAAATCTCTGGCTGACATAGAATAGCACAGAGTTGTTGTTACCTCCATTCAGCTCCTCTGAAGTGTACAATCCTCATGCTTAGATGTCCCACTCAGTTTTTCCATTCATTATGTTTTCTACTCAGTCACAGTGCCTACCCACATGTTCTTTTCTCATACCCATGTTGCCATCTTAAGACCAACATTTTAAAAGATGAGTCTATTAATTCCCTTAAAAACACATCTCCTCTCTCTTAAAAACATACCACCAGCTCTCTTCCCCATTACTATTAGCTGTGTCACCAACTTTCCTATCACTGATGCTTACTGTAAAACATTTCTTCTCTAAATACATACATACAACAGAAGAGAAAATGCAAAGATAACCATAGTAATTTGAGTACAGCACATACTACCTTTGCTCTGGTACAATGTGCTATCTTTATGGCAAGCCAGATGTGATGCATATCATTTTATTTCTGGAACTCCTGTGTTTAAAAGCCACTGTAATTTCCTAGCATAAGAATGAAGGCATTCCAGAAATGAAATGCATCACGTTTGGCTTACCGTAAAGACAGCAGACTTCTTCCTTAGAAGTTGCTCTCTTCATTGGCTCTATTCATTCAAGATTACACAGTACTGTGAAAAGCAAGGTAGCCTTTCTTAGTTTTCTTAGTACTCCTAAGTACTAAACTCTGTGTAAAGATTTGATAAACATTAGAAATGTTTTAAAATGAAGAGTTTCATGGGGTTTGTTTTGTTTACATTGCAACCAACTACGTAATTTCAAAGAACACCTAAACCCAAACTTAATTACAAGACTTTTAAGTTGTTCAGCAAAAAGACCTGTTCTGAAAGCTTTATTTTTTGACATTTATTGTCCTGACCCAGAGCTCTCACCGGAGCTGAGACTATCTGGTAAAATAGGTCTCAAAACAGGTTTAGACAAGACTGTGTTCAGTTTAACATTCAATATGAAGCTCTGTAAGGTCATTTAATGATCTGCCTGTATTGCTCAATGTGTTGACATCAGAAATGCAGAGATTAGCGGGCTTCTCAAGTTCAGTCAGCACACTGTCTGTGAGCCCTTTAATGAAACACCAGAGGTTCACCACAGGTAAGTCTTTATTTGACACAGTCCCTGTCTTAACCGTAATGAGGGATCACCCTTGAGTGCAGCTGCTGACTGAGGTGACACAACCTAGAAATTGCCTTACTGACCTTGTGCAGTTTGAGTCTGGGGCTCATAAGTCCTGCAGGAATGAAAGATCTTTTCTCAATGGTTCACTATCATTTCACCACAACGAAATGAGAAATTTGCCAGAGTAATAGCAGACTCCTATTCCACTGGCAGAGAGGGTTTTGCAAGTGCCTACTACAGTTTCACAAACATGAGCTGGCATCCAAGCATCCTCTTCATTAGCTTTGTCCTCTAGAACCACCCTGGTCTAGAAGTAATCCATGAAAATAACAAAATGAGAGAGAACATGATTTGTAGAAGTTTTGGGCTAAGGATGACCATTTCTTTTAAGAAGAAAAGTGTATGCTTTTGCAGGGAGGATGCTTTTCTCTTCCATATGGCCTGATAAGTCTTGGAGTAGTGGTATGCAGAAAAGTTCAGACTATTTTACCTCAGTAGCTCCTTTAAGTCTGTCCCATCATGAGAAACCTTATGTTAGTTTTGCCAACAAAAATGAACTGGTAAGACTGGGGGTTTATTGTGGTACTAGAAGGATGTGGGATGACAGAAAAAAAACCCAAACTTGTTTTCTCAATAAGAGCTTCAGCCAGCATCTCTTAGAGAGAGAAGGCATGCTAAAAGAACTCAGTACCATCATCAACACCAAAATTCACGTTGTGTTCTTGGTTTTTTTTTTTAATTTCCAGCCAGGAGGAACCAGTGATAGAGCACTGGGGCTCCCAGCTATGAAATCAACCTTTCTCTTAAAAAGGTTTCTCCCACAAAAAGAGGCAGCATCCTGATGGTATGGATTTTGCTTCAGATCATTAACGTTAAATGCAGATTCTCTTGAAAAATCACACCAACAGAAACACGTTTCCTTTTGTTAGGTAAGATTGTGCTGAGTTAAGTCTTATAGAATCTAAATTTCTTTGAATGCCTTGGTCCATCTAAACCTGAATTTAGATTTCTTTATGACACCAAACTCCATAAACTGATGTAGTAGTGGACAGAAGTCTATCTGCTAGACATAAAAAGTTGTCATTGCTAACAGAAAGAAAGGGAGTGTTGCTGCTTTATATGCAGTGCCTGATGAACATATGTAAGGCTGATATAGGAAGACCTAAGTCTCCTGCAAAGACAATTTTCACTGAAGAGTGTCATCCCTCATATTTAGTTCTACGCAGAACTACTGTGACAAGCTTTCTCTTTGTTTTCCTATTGAGAGAATTGGTCATACCCTTTTGGAGGTGTAAGAGACTGTAAATCATGTCCCAGCATCAGGTTTGGCATGTTTAAGATGCTTTATATCCTTTACTTAAGCTCTACCTTGTCCCAAAAAAGAATATAAGGAAACATAAAATCACATAGGTGTAAAGTACTAACAGCATGGGACAGCTGACATAGTCATATGATTTAGGACAGAACTTGAATTGGTCAAAGCTCAGCATGGACAGGACTAAGGGAAGGTTACTGGATTGCAGCTAGAAAAGATGGAAAAGATAACATTGGTCACTGGGATCGGGGAACATGTCTACTTTTTATTGTTCTTCGTTTAGCTGAAGTAGAGCTTTTCCTTTCAGCTGTGATCAGCCATGCCTTTACCACACCAAAATGAGACAAAGCAAGCAGCTAAAGACTATGCCTTCCAGCCCTTCAAACTGAAACACTGGAGAATGCAGACCCACTGCAAAATGGCTATATACTAAGAAAGAGATTCCCACAGCAGAATGGCTGGAGGCTTTTCTCTGAAGCAAGACACAGCCCTGTTCCTCTGCCAAGTACTGCAAATCCATATCAATATCTGAGCTAGCACACAATGCCTTTCTTCTGCTAGTTTCTAAACTAGCCATCACATAAGGAAACCACCAAAAAAGAGAGAATTATAAAGGTTCAAGACTGAATTGCTGTGCTTCCATAAAAAAAAGATTATGGCATTACCCTGGAGTACGGAAAGCTTTCACACCGCACTGTGAAAGAAGGAACTAAATATTACTAGCCCATGGGCAACAATATCAGGCACAAAACATTCAGTGGGTAATATCCCTGTTTGATCTCCTTTTGTCACTGACTGTACCAGCAACATCAGACAGTGCCAGGAGTTAGAACAAGTTGGCACAATTACTTTACACCCTGAAATAACAACTGAAAGGGAAGAGAAAATGTGCTGTGAGCAGTTTTATCACCGTGCAAAGTCTGCTGATGATTTTACAAATTGCCAGATGGGTATCAAGGCCACATCAAGCAGATACAGATTAGCAAGTGACATTTGGGCTGCTAAGTCTGAAACAGCAAGCACACAGATATCAGTTTTGCCTGTCTTCAGATTCCTCAGTTCAATGACACTTCCTTCTCATTGAGTTTAACTTCCAGGTGAAATATCAATATAATAACCTGAGGCTAGATAATTTTAGTAGTACTTCAACAGGTTGGGAGAACTAAACAGCACAAAACTAGGGAAATGTCTTGTTTTGAATCAGTTGCTTGCAATTATTTGTTACTGAAAAAAAAAATAGATATTAAAGAAAACTAAGTGAATTTCAAGCTCAGGAAAATAGACCTATTCCAGTGATCTGAAACTAGCACTGCTCTTGCTTCCTCAACTTCTCCTCTGTAATCATGCTTACTTTGAGCATCCACCAAAGTCTCAGTTCTTCTCTTACTGTAGTGTCTAATAATAACATACAAGATAACTAATGACAGTAGACTTGCTATCCAGGCAAAGTCAAAATCCATGACAAGAATCTATGACATGGTGTCACTGATGCAGCTCTATCTTGAGCTACAGATTCACCTTCCCTTACACTACAAAATTCTGCTAACACTCATCAGCTTTTATTGTCATTCCAGTCCTGGTTTGTCAGAGTTTTATCTGGCTCCCAAGCAACAGTTTCTTTCCAACAGAATGAAAACCTGAGGCCTTCGTTACCTTCAAAAATAAATTTCTTGACATTTATTCTTGAGATCCATTACTTATAAGTATAGTATTTTACAAATTTAAACTACCTATTTCCTGTTTTGTCTTATCAGAGTAATTCTTGTCACAGCAGTGCTAGTAAAAAAATATATCCACCATCAAAACACCTTGATTTTTAAAACAAAAAACAACAAACAACAGGATTCATAGTAACATGAACCCTGTGACTGTGAGATAAAGCAACTACTTAAAACTGTAAACTTATATATTCAGGAACAAACTAGAATCTTCATCTTTCTGCTGGGCCATAATATCCAGTCTTACTTAAAAATAAAAATAAAAAAAAAAAAAAAAGAAAAAGAAAAAGAAGAAATCACCAAAATTCAAGGAACAAAATTTTGTCTGTATATTAACATCTTATCTTGCATAAATGTATGTTTCAGCAGTTATGAAAATGAGACAGCTGACAGTTGACTACTATATGTGAACAGATGCTGCGAAAGCTTCCCTTTAAATAGTTCTGTCAATGCAATGTCAATTTTAGAAGTGACACCACTGCTGTTCTAGGACATGATCCTGCAAACTCTTATTCACATAGGGACTCCTGCTGATTTCCATAGAACATCTACATTTATAGGACTCTGCGAGGTCAGGTCCTTAGTTGCGGAGTTCTGCTTAACAGTGACTGACAAACATACAACAAAGTTTTTAGTAGTGCTGAACACTTTACGTTAGGGCAGTGACATTTATAGTCAGTGGTGTTCACCTAGACGGCACATGTATTTTCTTTTAGAAGTTACACGAAGAATATTAAATACGCCTGAGAAACCATTAAAGGAGCAGAAGTGTAAAGATAGAAAACGTCATGTGAAACCAAGCTTGCAGTATTAAGCAGAACTTTGAAAGAATAACCTACCAAGAAGATAAGCTGAGCCTGGACGTTGAACGGGGCTGATCAGAAAGCAGCGTTAAATTCTGCCACGATAAAACCACCGCGATACACCACCCGTCCCTTTGTTGGATGCATTTTCACAAGCGTTCCCTTTTGATGGGGGACTGCAGAGGGGTGAATGAACGATAAGAGACTTTTAACGGGGAACACGTCGCAGCGAGGAGCGTCTCCGCGGAGCCGCGCGGTGCTGAAGGACAGCGCGGCCCCCGGCACGGCCCT